>NC_091226.1:22815098-23102598 GCF_040958095.1 Procambarus clarkii | reverse complement strand
TACGTTCAGAGCTTGAAGTAACTGATTGGCATGCCTTGCTCCAGGGGGACGTGAACAGCCAAGTAAACACTTTTACCAGTCATATACTGGACCTCCAGTATAGGCATATCCCTCACCGGCAGTATGTGACCAAGCCCACTGATCAGCCTTGGTTTGGATATCGGTGCCGGATGGCAGCTGAAGCCAAAAACAAGGCCTGGAGGAGATTTAAACGGCATCCCTCGGCTCATAACAGAAACATTCATAGACAATCTTGTCGAATAATGAAAGAAGTTCAAAAGTGGGCTATATCCAGATGGGAATCCGAAACTCGAAGAAAACTTGCATCTGGAAGGGTTGGATCCAAGGTCTGGTGGTCCCTGGTGAAGGATCGGCAGGGGTACTCATCTGAGGACAGAATCCCACCTCTAAACAGAGAAGATGGTACTGTGGCAACCAGCAATCAGGAGAAGGGTGATTTACTGGCAAACCACTTTGCTTCCAAGATGCAGGTCCCTGATCCTGAACGTCAGCCTCCACATCTTGCTCCATGCACTGTGTCTAAGTTGACTGAAGTGGTTATAAATCAGGCTGAAGTTCTCCATCTCCTTAACACGCTAGACACAAGCAAAGCTGTGGGGCCAGATAAGGTCAGTCCAAGACTACTACGCTGCTGCGCTGACCTGTTGGCTCCACCTCTCACGCGCCTCTTCCAACTGTGCCTAGTTCAAGGAATTTGGCCCTCCTTATGGAAGAAGGCAGACGTTGTTCCAGTGCACAAAAAGAAGAGTCGCTCAGTAGTTGGTAACTACAGACCTGTGTCACTGCTTTCCATTACTGGCAAGATCCTAGAATCATTAATTGCTCAGCAAATGACATCATTTTTTGACCGTCATCGGCTAATTTGTGATCGACAGTATGGTTTTAGAAAAGGCCGATCTGCTGCTGATCTTTTGCTAAATCTCTCCTCTAAGTGGCATCAGTCACTGGATGAGTCCAAGATCAGCTGTGTTGTTGCTCTAGATATAGCAGGAGCCTTTGATCGGGTCTGGCACTCTGGACTAGCAGTGAAGCTTCAAGCTTTAGGCATTGCAGGCTCCATCTTAGTGTTATTAAAAGACTACCTTCAAGAACGGACTCTAAGGGTGGTCCTCAATGGAGCAGAATCCGATAGCCACTCAATTGGTGCCAGCGTTCCACAGGGTAGTGTGCTTGGCCCTCTGCTGTGGAATGTTTATTTCAACGATCTTCTTCATCTCATTCCTGAAGCTCAAGCCAATGCTGATGACTGTACTCTAACCTTTACATACAGAAAGGAGGAAATGCTAACTGCTGCAAGAATCATTAATCACAAACTTTCAGCAATTTCTACCTGGGGTAGGAGATGGCAGGTCACATTTGCGGCTGAGAAGACTCAAGCGATGATGATAACTAGACTGCACATGGCGAATCGGACAGAACTGCAAATGGGTGGCAAATCCCTAGAGTTCACAGAAGAATTTGACATCTTGGGAATGAAGTTCGACTCTTCAATGACAATGAAGAGCCATGTGCTAAACCTAGCTAAAAAGGCAGCCAGGAAACTTACAGCACTACGGCGCATCTCATATCTTCTTGACAGCAAGGGATGCAAAACCTTATATGAAGCTCAAGTTCGCTCCCATCTTGAGTATGCACCCCTTTCCTGGATTGCCTGCCCCTCATCTTTCGTCAGACTGTTGGACAAAGTGGAGAGACGGGCTAGAAGGCTTATCTCTAGTCTTGACCAAGTCTGGTGGGAACGGTCTGAACATCAGAGCCTGCAACACCGTCGGGACGTTGTTGGTTTTACTGTTATGTACAAGGCCAATATTCTCAAAGTTCCGCACTTGGCCCAACTCCGTGGAGTACCAGTAGTTCCCACTCGTAACACTAGGCTCTCAACCTTCAACACTCTCATGCTGGAAGTGCCATTCTCAAGAACATCCCTCCATCAGCGTTCATTCCTTCCGAGACTTACTCGCATCTGGAACTTGTTCGCTCAACAGATTGATACACAGGTCAACTGTTCACATGAAGACTCTGGCACACAGCTGGCTACAAGCTCATCCTGTTCCTTATATGATTGTTACTTAATGTTTTTTAATGAATAAAGGCTATTCCTTCTAAAGCAAAAAATACCAGGCTCATGAAATAAATGGGCATCTAGGAGTAGGTTTCAACTTAGCTTACATAAGATAAATATATGATAGTTCCCAATGTGTTAGTTTCAAAGTATACTCTTATGTAATAAATGAGTTTCTAGGTGTAGGCTTCAGATGAGCTGAGGTAGGATAACAGCTCTTGCTTGCAGTTTCAGTAGGTATGTTATTAGGCATCCCTTATGAATCCTAGTCTTAGTTTAAAAAAAATAAAAAATAAAAGAGAGAAAGAGAGAAAGAGAGAGAGAGAGAGAGAGAGAGAGAGAGAGAGAGGAGAGAGAGAGAGAGAGAGAGAGAGAGAGAGAGAGAGAGAGAGAGAGAGAGAGAGAGAGGGGAGAGAGAGAGAGAGAGAGAGAGAGAGAGAGAGAGAGAGAGAGAGAGAGAGAGAGAGAGAGAGAGAGAGAGAGAGAGAGAGAGAGAGAGAAAGAGAGAGAGAGAGAGAGAGAGAGAGAGAGAGAGAGAGTGAGGGGAGAGAGAGAGAGAGAGAGAGAGAGAAAGAGAGAGAGAGAGAGAGAGAGAGTGAGGGGAGAGAGAGAGAGAGAGAGAGAGAGAGAGAGAGAGAGAGAGAGAGAGAGAGAGAGAGAGAGAGAGAGAGAGAGAGAGAGAGAGAGTGAGGGGGGGGAGAGAGAGAGAGAGAGAGAGAGAGAGAGAGAGAGAGAGAGAGAGAGAGAGAGAGAGAGAGAGAGAGAGAGAGAGAGAGAGAGAGAGAGAGAGGAGAGAGAGAGAGAGAGAGGGGGGGGGGAGAGAGAGACCGACCGGGGACTAGTCACATGTCCGAGCTTTTTTTTAACACTTTCATGCTCTCCACGAACTGGACTGGACGAACTTCGACTTTCGCAAGGTGAATTTGACTTTTGGGGTGACCGAGCGGCAACACTGAAAGTGCATACTCTTTTCGTGTCCTGACCTTAATTTTCTATGTACAGATTGCATTTTTGTACCAATGTGTTCGCAATAGATTGATCTATAAGAACATATGTATATATCACCAAAGCACGAGTTAAATCACACAAAAAGCTAAAGAACTACATCGATCACTAGCCGTGAGCTCCAAACAGCGACGAAATGTTTCTATTCTTTTCAGGGTTGTCAACTCCACACTTGTCCTACAGCGTTAAATTTGGTATCACTGTGATTGCAATTAAATTCCCAACACGGACATATGCATATAAATGTAGAATCATGATTGCGGCCTACACCAAGAGTGTGTGAAGTGGGCGATTACACTCGCTGTGTCAACAATACAATAGTCTTTCCACTAAGTAACAATACAATGCCGTTCTGCCAAATAGGCCATGTACTATTACAAAAAACGGAAATTTAATGGCAAACATTTTCATACTATCCCCAAGTCGATCAAATAAGAATTGGATTTTAAACAAATATTTTTTTGATCGCGCATAAATTTACGACGCTACTGCACCTTGTGATAAACATACCAGTATTTACGCGTCGTTTATTTACGACCCCGGGGCGCTAAAGTGAAGTATATATGTCTGTTTTATGTATGAAGTTCCAGATGGTGTATATATATTTTACCAAAAACGTATAACTTTCTCACCCAATTATGTTTGTGGTGTTGGTCTCCGATGTCTTCAGCAGGGCGATTAGTTTCATGTTTTCATGTCAGACATGACTGTGTTCGCGGTTGGTCGTCTCGCCAACAAATGGGGTGTGTCAATGACCCATAATAGTTTTTTGTAAACAGGGGTTGGGGCTCCTCCCCATCCCCCTGTTTACAAAAAAATATATATAACACCCGTTCTTGAAGGGTGATCATTGTCATGGTTGTGTCATGACAATCATGACAAGTAAGTAATTATCAAAAAAAGGCACCAAACCGGGAAGGCTATGTAGCACCATCAAATGTTCGGAATAATCAGAGGGCGCTAAATATCACCAAGGATGCCAATACAAGAACAAAAACGCATAATGCGAACGATATCAAAAGTATCGGAGTCACCAAGAATTCTATTGAGGGCCAGGCGACCGCGAGGGGCGGTCTGAAAGCAAGACACACACTCGTCCTAGAAGTCAGGACATTCAAGAAGGACATGCACGACCGTAAGAAGGACAATGAAATTAGGACAATAAGGAGCAGGGCGGCGCTCCATCAAGTGACCATGGGTTAAGCGAGTATGGCCAATAGGCAACCTCGCCAGAGCTGTTTCCCATCGCTGGTTACAGTGGCAGGAGGACGGCTACGAGGAAACACGACATTTAAGAGTACGTAGTTTGTTACCAGTAACAGACGACCAAGAAGCCTGCCAACGGGTAAGAACGGAGGAATGGATAACCGGGTAAAAGTCGGAATATGGAATACCTTTACGAGAGATGGGACAAGAGCGGACAGCTTCCTTGGTGGCAGCTTCCGCACGCTCATTTAAAGACACCAATATGGCTGGGAACCCAACAAAACTAAACCGACTTAAATTTACTGTGAACAAGAAACAGCCAATGCTGGATCTCGACAACAACTGGGTGAACCGGATTAAACGACCCGAGAGCCATGAGGGCACTACGAGAGTCAACAACAACTACAAAGGAAGACTGACAACGAGAAAGCAGGAGACGAAGAGCATAGAGAATAGCATAAAGCTCTGCTGTAAAGATGCTAGTCTCCGAGGGTAAGTGACACATGTAAGTGCGATCAGGAAAAATAACAGTAGCCAACACCGTTCGAAGACTTAGACCCATCAGTGAAGACAGAAACGGAGCGGGAGTGAGAAGAAAATTGCTCAAGGAAAAGGCGTTTTAGAACTGTAGGAGGGGTAAAAGCTTTAGTGATGCGGGTCAAGGACGTACAAAACTGCGGAAGGGGGACTCTCCACGGGGGCAAAGAAGGAACACTGGCACCAGCTTGACCTGATTCTTACCAGGCGTGCAAGTTTACCCAGCGTCAAGATTACGCGTAGCTACCAGAGTGCTGTCTGTGACACAGACCACTCCCTGGTATGTAGCAGGGTCAAGATGCAACCAAAGAAGATTCATCACTCGAAAAAGGCGGGCAGACCTCGCATCGACACCACCAAGACCCGCAACCAGGACAAGGTGGAAGATTTTGCACGCGTGCTCGAGGAAGCTCTCCCTGGCCCAGCTGGGGTCACTGCCTGTAAAAGATGGGAGCACTTCAGAGACGCTGTGTTCAACGCTGCCATTTCCACCTTTGGCAAGAAGACCAGCAGGTCGGCAGACTGGTTCGAGGCTCACTCGGAAGAAATGACACCTGTCATCGAAGAGAAGAGAAACGCCTTGGCAGCCTACAAAGCCTGCCCAAGTCATCGCAACTTACAGATCCTTCGAGCCGTCTGCTGCAAAGTGCAGCAGAGCGCCAGGCGATGTGCAAACAACTATTGGCTCCAACTCTGCTCCCAGATACAGACTGCAGCGGATACAGGCAATGTAAGGGGAATGTATGACGGCATCAAGCAGGCCCTCGGCCCAATCCAGAGGAAGACCGCTCCTCTGAAATCTGCCACTGGCGAGGTGATTCAGGACCAGACACTGCAGCTGAAGCGCTGGGTCGAGCACTACTCTGAGCTATACGCCAGGGACAATGTGGTCACCGAAAACGTCCTGAGCGCCATTGAGTGTCTGCCTGTGTTATTGGAGCTCGACAGTGAACCGACCCTCGAAGAACTCAGCGATGCCCTAGACTCCCTTGCTTCTGGTAAAGCTCCTGGCAAAGATGGCATTCCTGCTGAGACCTTGAATGCTGCCTGCTCATGGAGCTGCATGAAATTCTCTGCCTCTGCTGGGAACAAGGAGAGGTGCCACAGGACATGAGGGATGCCAACATCGTCACGCTGTATAAGAATAAAGGTGACAGGGGCGACTGCAACAACTACCGTGGAATCTCCTTCCTCAGTATTGTCAGAAAGCTGTTTGCTCGAGTCGCATTGAAGAGGCTCCAAGTACTTGCAGAGAGAGTCTATTCAGAATCACAATGCGGATTCAGAACTGGCAGGTCCACCATCGACATGGTCTTTTCCCTCAGACAACTGCAGGAGAAATGCAGGGAACAGAAGCAGCCATTCTTCATAGCCTTCATAGATCGGACGAAGGCCTTCGACCTCGTCAGCAGGGATGGCCTGTTCAAGATCCTCCCCAAGATCGGATGCCCACCTAGGCTCCTCAGCATCATCAGATCTTTCCATGAGAACAGAAGGGGCACCGTGGTCTTTGATGGCCTAACATCAGACGCCTTTGACATCCAAAGTGGAGTAAAGCAGGGCTGCTTACTGGCTCCAACCCTATTTGGGATTTTCTTCGCAGTTATGCTGCGGCACGCCTTCGGATCTGTCACGGAAGGTATTTACCTCCGGACCAGGTCGGATGGAAAGCTCTTTAACCTCGCCAGGCTGAGAGCCAAGACGAAGGTTCGGCTGAGGTGTCTGCGCGACTTCCTTTTTGCCGACGACGCAGCAGTCACTGCCCACTCGGCTGAAGACCTCCAACGGCTCATAACCCGCTTCAGCGAGGCCTCTCAGGCTTTCGGACTCACCATCAGTCTGAAGAAAACACAAGTCATGGGACAAGGAGTGGACTCCCCACCTGACATCGGCATCTCTGATTCCAAACTGGAAGTCGTTCACGGCTTCGTGTACCTGGGCTCCACAATCTCTGACTCCCTCTCTCTTGATACGGAGCTAAACAAACGCATCGGTAAGGTATCTACTACCATGTCCAGACTGACAAAGAGAGTGTGGGCCAACAATAGGCTAACTGAGTATACTAAGATTCAGGTTTACAGAGCCTGTGTCCTGAGCACTCTCCTTTATGGTAGTGAGTCTTGGACACTCCGCGCCCGTCAGGAAAGACAGCTGAATGCCTACACATGCGCTGTCTTCGACACATCTTGGACATCACCTGGCAGGACAAGGTGACAAACAACAACGTCTTGGGGAGAGCAAGAATCACCAGCATGTACACAATGCTGAAACAGAGACGAATGCGCTGGCTCGGGCACGTTGTGCGAATGGGCGACGGCAGGATCCCCAAGGATCTCCTGTATGGAGAGCTGAGGCAGGGAAAGCGTCCAACAGGCAAGCCCCAGCTACGGTACAAAGACGTATGCAAGAGGGACCTGAAAGCCATGGACGTCGATCTTGCTATATGGGAGACACTGGCTGCAGACCGTTCAGCCTGGAGGCAGTCTGTTCAAAGAGGTCTCTCCAAGTTCGAGGAGTCACTTGCCAAGGAATCGGAGGCAAAGAGACAGAGAAGGAAAGCCGGTAGCCAGGAAAACAGACCAGAATCGGACTTCGTTTGTGCTCGGTGTGGGATGGACTGCCACTCTCGGATTGGCCTCATCAGTCACACCAGACGCTGCACCAGGATTGACAACTAGGGCGCAACTCCATAGTCTCCCGAGACTGAAGGATGCTTACTACTAGTTAGAGTAAATAGTTCCATAATTTGGATATTTATTGTCTGTTGTTCTATTTTTATGTGGATTGCTTCAAGAATTTTTAGTCTTCTTACATCTTGGGTTTGGTCTGTTATACAAGTGTTTATTCGACATTTATCTTGTTAGAGTGATGTCATGGGCTTGTCTTGTGTGATTTTTAGGGTCACTTGATTGAAGATGACAGGTCGAATGCTTCATCACCTTCGTCGACGTCATACCTATGTACTTATATTGAAGGCTACATCCTTCTTGGTGGCAGGTGTACATATATACCACATTCGACTGCTGTAAAAGGTTTTCCATAGGCTTCTGGCTGTTTTTAATGAGGAGGTCGGTAGTCTTCTTTGTTTTATAGATTATTATTAGGTCTGTTTTGGTTAGGAGTTTGATTTTTACTTCTTCACGGATTATTTTTCATTATTTCTTTTGTACGGTCTCCGTGATGTAGTGGTAAGACACTCGCCTGGCGTTCCGCGAGCGCTTTGTCATAGGTTCGTATCCTGGCCGGAAAGGATCTACTGGGCGCAAATCCTTAACTGTAGCCTCTATTTAACTACACAGTAAAATGTGTACTTGGTTGTAACAACAATTCTTCGCGGCGGGGATCGTATTCCAGGGACCTGCCCGAAACGCTACGCGTACTAGTGACTGTACAAGAATGTAACAACTCTTGTATATATCTCTCTCTCAAAAAAAATATTCTTTCTTCTTATTTATGTTCACTCTGCATGGTTGATTTTTAATATAAATATATTTCAGGTGTTATGGTTTCAGTTATAGGTTCTGGATTGTATCATTGGCCCAGGTGTCGTCTTATAGTAGTGTTTATTTCTGTTTTGCTATATCCATTTTTCAACACCCAAGTTAATTCTTTAAAATTCCCTACTCACGTTGCTCCATTCAGAGCAGTGGGTAAGGGCTCGACGAATATAAGCAGTAAGAACACTTTGCTTTGTATCTTTGTTGCCACTCACTCCTAACGTTTAGGCCTAATCCTATGTTTGAAGGCTTAGTATATACTCTGGTGCTCAGAGATGCTCCTGTTTTTGTTATTAGCACATCCAGGAAAGGCAGACTTAATTTTCATTATTTTCATGGGTAAGGTAAGGTAATCATCAAAAGAAGGCACCAAACCGGGAAGGTTGTGTAGCACCATCAAAGTGCGAAATAATCAGAGGGCGCTATATATCACCAAGAATGCCAATACGAGAACAAAAACGCATAAGGCGAACGATATCAAAAGTATCCGAAATAATCTAGAATTCTATCGAGGGACAAGTGACCGCGAGGGACGGTCGGAAAGCAAGACACACGCTCGTCCTGGAAGTCGGGACATTCAACAAGGATATGCACAACTGTAAGAGGGACAACACAATTCGGACAATAAGGAGCAGGGCGGCGCTCCATTAAGTGACCGTGGGTTAAGCGAGTATGGCCAACCCGCAGCCGTGCCAAAACAGTTTCCCACCGCCGGTTACGGTGGCAGGAGAAAGGCCACGGGGACACACTACGTTTGAGAGTACGCAGCTTGTTACCAACCACAGAAGACTAACAACCCTGCCAACGGGCAAGAATGGAGGAATGAATAACAGGATAAAAGTCGGAATAAGGAATACCTTTACGGGAGATGGGACAAGAATGGATAGCTTCCTTAGTGGCAGCATCCGCACGCTCATTGAAAGAAACACCAATATGGCTGGGAACCCAGCAAAACTCTACCGATTTAAATCTACTAGAAATAAACAGCCAATGTTGAATCTTGATGACCACCGGATGGACAGGATTAAAGGACCCTTGAGCCATGAGGGCACTACGAGTCAACTACAACCACAAAGGAGGAATGAGAATGAGAAAGCAAGAGAAGAAGAGCATAGAGAATAGCATAAAGTTCTGCCATAAAGACGCTAGCCTCCGAAGAGAGGCGACACATATAAGTACAGTCATGAAAAACAACAGAGTAGCCCACACCGTCCGCAGACTTTGACCCATCGGTGAAGATGGAAAGAGTGGGAGTGCGAAGAAAAGTGCTCAAGGAAGAGGCTTTTCAGAATTGTAGGAGGGGTAAAGGCTTTAGGCATACAAGTCAAGGACGTACAAAACTTGGGAAGGGGGACTCTCCACGGAGGTAAGGAAGGAACAATACGAGGAGAAACATTAGAAATATGATCAGAAAGAGAATCCTGTAAGCGAGATAACCGGACAAAGTGGGAGACGATGAAGAGGAACAGGAACCACAGAAGGAGGAAAACTCAATGCACGACACAAACGAGAGGAAGGCTGTTGGAAGGACCGCGCAAGATAGCGAAGATAGTAGCGATCACGGCGGTCTTGAAGAGAGAGAAAGCCAGTGTCAATATACAAACTGAGGGCGGGAGTTGAACAAAAGGCACCAAAGCTGAGACGCAACCCAGTATGGTGCAAAGCATCAAGACAGCAAAGAGTAGGAGGAGAAGCAGAAGAGTATGCAGGGCAACCATAATCGAGTTTAGACAGGACGAGAGAGGAGTGCAAATAGAGGAGCGTGCGCCTATCCGCTCCCCAAGAAGTATGGGACAAAACCTTAAGGAGGTTAAGGGCCTTAGAGCACTCAACTCGGAGGTAAGAGATATGGGCTGACCAAGACAAACGAGTGTCAAAGACTAACCCCAAAAGCTTTGCGGAATCCCTGAACACAATGTGATGACCATAAAGCGATAAAAAAGAGGGATGAAGAACGACATGCTTCCGAGTAAAAGTCATAGCACAAGACTTAGACGCAGAGAACTTGAAGCCATGATCGGTGGCCCAAGACGACACGGCATCAATCGCAAGTTGAAGCCGCCGTTGAAGGAGAGGTGAATCATCACCCCAACAGCAAAGGGTAAGATCATCAACATAGAGAGCAGAGAAGACGCCAGAAGGAAGAGAAGAAAGAAGACCGTTGAGGGCAACTAGAAAAAGAGTAGTGCTCTGAACACTACCCTGGGGTACACCCTCATACTGCTGAAAAGGGGCAGAGAGCAGTACCAAGCCGCACACGAAAGGAACGACGAGAGAGGAAGCTCTAGTGGAAGAGAGGGAGTTTCCCACGAAGGCCAATAGAATGAAGTTGAGACAGAAGATGATACCGCCAGGTAGTGTCGTAAGCCTTTTCCAGGTCAAAAAGGACGGCAACAACGGAGGTCTTCGCAGCAAAAGCAGTACGAATATAGACCTCCAAGTTCACTAGGACATCTGTTGTGCTGCGGCACTTGCGAAAACCAAATTGAGAAGGGGAGAGGTGGTGATAGCGTTCTAAGAACCACATCAAACGAACGTTAACCATACGTTCAAAGAGCTTGTAGACACAACTCATGAGGGCAATAGGGCAGAAGTCCTTGTGGGATGACCCGAGAGACCCTGGTTTCCGAACAGGGAGGACAACAGCATCGAGCCAGTCTTCAGGGACTGACGACGACTCCCAGACCCGATTGTACAGACTCAGTAAATACTGAGACGTGCACGGAGGGAGATGGCGAAGCATTTCATAATGAATGCCATCGGAGCCCGCTGCCATAGAACCACAAAGGGCCAGGGCAGATTGAAGTTCAGAGAGAGAGAGAAGGGATCATTATAGGGAA
The DNA here is from genome assembly GCF_040958095.1 of Procambarus clarkii. Taxonomy (NCBI): domain Eukaryota; kingdom Metazoa; phylum Arthropoda; class Malacostraca; order Decapoda; family Cambaridae; genus Procambarus; species Procambarus clarkii. The sequence goes on along the minus strand of NC_091226.1, from coordinate 23,091,430 downwards.
GGTGAAGATAAGTACAGAAATTTAAAGGACGAGATTCAAGGAGAGGCTTACGAAGAAGGAAGGATTGGGGGAGATGAGAACCAGAACTAACAGAGGAGAAATGGGAACCCAGTTCGGTTGCAACCTGCAACGAGTCCGCCACAAGAGCACCATGGAGGCGAAAGACTGGTGAGACATCGGGAACAAACTTACCCGCAATCTTGCGGATACGCTTCCAGACCAGTGGGAGAGAAGCTTCGGACGTAACGGTGGAGACATAAGACGCCCAACAAGCACGTTTGGCCACACGGATGGTCCTACGGGCCACCGCACTCGCCTTCCGAATCAAAAGAAAAGACTCAACCGTCTGCCGGCGGCGATGTCTCTTCCAGGCTGCACGCTTACAGCGGACAGCCCGAGCACAGCCCATACTCCACCAGGGAACGCACTTCCGCGTTCCCAGAGAGGAAGAGCGAGGAATAGAGTGGAGGGCAGCGTCAAAGACAGTGTCATGAAAAAGAAGAAGGGCGCAAGGGAGAGGTAGAGCGGAGAGGTCGGAAATAGTAGCACGGAGAGTAAAGAGGCGCCAGTCAGCCTCGGCAAACCGCTACCTAGGGAAGGAGAGAGGGGGGCGAAAAGAGAAAAAAGTGACAAGGATAGGAAAATGGTCACTGCCATGGAGGTCATCAAGGACTCGCAACCCGAAATCTAAGGAAAGGGATGACGAGCACAGAGAAAGATCGAAACAAGAAAGGGAGCGAGTCAGAGAGTCCAAATGAGTGGGCTCACCAGAATTAAGAAGGGACAGGGAAGAAGAGAGGATGAAAGGTTCAAGGAGGCGACCCCGGGTGTTTGTCAGCACATCACCCCAAAGGGCATGACAACAATTGAAATCACCCAGCAGGAGCACAGGCTCCGGCAAGGAGTCTAGGAGGTGTTTAAGATCGGGAAGAGAAAGGGGGACAGTGGGGGGGGGAGATAAATGGAACAAACCGTGTACCATCTACGCACAAAGACACGGGCGGCAGAACAGTGGAGAGGCGAGGAAAAAAGTAAGGGGACAAAGGGAACATCAGAGCGAATCAAGAGAGCAGAAGAATTATGGACCCCAGCTGTCGCTGGGGGAGGGGAGAGAAAAGAATAACCACGGAAGCGACCAGGACGAGCACCAAGCATCGGCTCCTGGAGACAGACACAAAGGGGTGAAAACTGTGAAATGAGAAGTTGGAGGTCAAGGAAATTTGCGTAAAATCCACGGATGTTCCATGGGAGAAAAGACATCAGCAAAGATAGAGAGAGGAGAGCAACAGAGAGCAAAGAAGAAACAAAGGTGAAGAAGGAACACAGCACGCTAAAATAGCACAGAGTCAGGATCAGGGTCAGCGAAGTCAGGGCCAGGGGGCATGGGTAAACGGAGTAAAGAAGGAGGGAAAGAAGCGGGAGGACGGACCAGAGGTGGACGAGCAGGGTCTGGAGGAGAAGGAAGGGGAGGAGAGGGGGGGGGCAGAAAGAGGGGAGCGCACCTCAGCAAGGGCAGTAACCAAGACGGAACCGGGGGCTAAAGAAACCCCCACAGTAGGAACAGGGGGCACCACCACCGAAGTGGGAGGGGAAGGAATGATAGAATCAGAGATAGGGGGTGAAGAAGAAAGCGAAGCTTTCTTACCGACAGGGGAGGAGGAAGGAGAGGAGCCAGGTTTCCGCTTCTGACTCAAAGAGACAGGCGTCCCAGCAGCAACGTACTGGGCAACAGACTCCAGTGTATCGATAGGAGAAAAAGAGCGAGAGCGAACAACACAACCATCAGGGGGAGCCGGTCGGCCGAGCGGACAGCACGGTGGACTTGTGATCCTGTGGTCCTGGGTTCTATCCCAGGCGCCGGCGAGAAACAATGGGCAGAGTTTCTTTCACCTTATGCTCCTGTTACCTAGCAGTAAAATAGGTAACTGGGTGTTAGTCAGCTGTCACGGGCTGCTTCCTGGGGGTGGAGGCCTGGTTGAGGACCGGACCGCGGGGACACTAAAACGCCCCGAAATCATCTCAAGATAACCATCAGGAGAGCGATGGACGTCAGCCCGCACAGTCAGGCGGCGTGGAGAGCCAAGAGACGGAGGAGAAGGACGGGAAGGAAGACTAGAGGGAGAGGAAATAGAAGACACAGGAGACGTGACAGACTGGGTAGAAAGAAGGGGAGCTCTAGACAGAGAACCAGGAGGGGGACCCTTCGGGACAGAACGGAGGGAAATAGGGGAGGTGGTGGTGGGCGTGTCCGGGTCTAAGGCTCGGAAACGGTTGTGAGACTGAGGAAGGCGGGAAGGACAAGGAGAGGAAGAGCGCACCACGCGAGCATAGGAGACACCAGCGAAAGAGGGGAGACGATGAACTTGACGCCGAGCCTCAGGAAAAGACAAACAGTCCCGGTGCTTCAAGTTGAGGACAGCCGCCTCAAGTTTGTAACGAATACACGCACGGGAGAAAGTAGGGTGGGCTTCACCGCAATTGAGGCAGCGGGCCTGGGGAGAAGTGCACTCCAACTTAGAGTGACCCTCGCTTCCACACAGGGGACAGAGAGAGACAGGACTAGAGCATTTGAAGGCACCATGCCCAAACTTCCAGCACTTACTGCAGAGCCGAGGAGATGGAATATACTCCTGAACGGAGCACCTGGCACCAGCAAGAATGACAGAGGATGGAAGGGTCCTACCATCAAAGGTAACCTCCACAACCCGAAGGGATAGACGGCGACGACCACGAGGGGGACGAGTAAATGTATCCACCTGGAGGACAGAATGACCCTGAGCCTCGAGGATATGCTTGATATCCTCGTGGCAGTCCTTGAGATCCCCAACACCGGTCGCAACATGGTGCGGGAGGAGAACAGTTCCAACACTGGCATTCAACCGAGTGTTCTTGGAGACCCGAACAAGAACCAAGGGGTTTTACCAAGGCAGGATAAGGCGGCCAAGCGAGTGGCCGCATCCTGAGAAGGAGCAGCAACGACACGGGTACCAAGACAAGTGGGGTTGAAGATGACAGAGGCATCCACGGAATCGACAAGATTCCTATAAAGGGAAAAATCGTCAGGAGGAGTTGAAGCCAAAGGTTGGAGGTCAAAGTACTTAGTCCATGTAGCAGGACCAAACAACGCATGGAACGAAGTAGGATGGGAAGGGAGCATATGAGAGCGGCCATGGCGGGGACGGCGATGAGAACCCATAGAGAGAGACGGGTCGAAAGGTGCAGTTGTCACAAGAAGAGGTGGAGCCGTGCAAGAGGACGAGACGGTCACCACAGCAGGCTTGGGGCTCGACCCAACCACAGAGGAGGGAGGGGAGCAGGAAGGAAGAGTCCGGTCTGGGCCTAAACCGGGCCCTGTAGTGGAGGCTACAGATCCCAGTCTTCCAGGACGGTCCGACTCAGGGGCTTGGTCGCCCACCCCATGAGCCTGGTTAGGAGTAGTCAAGTCGTCATCAATACAACAAACCAATATATAAGGGATGGGACCCGGAACCAAGGGATACCACCTACCAAGGCAGCCAGGGAGGCCGAGCGCGGGCCAGTGCAGGAAGGGTGTGTCGTCCCCAGCGGTGCTCCCCCTTTTCAACAGGGGAGTCCTACTACTTCGTTCATTCTCCCACACTGGTGCTAAGACCCCAGTCCCCCTATCGCCCTAGCCTAGACACCCAACCATTCACTCAGGGCGGCCTCTCACAGGCGACCCCTCCAGCGGGTGGTCCGATGGCTCACAAGGCCCCTACATGGTGCCCTTCAGCACGTACACCACCCAAAGAGGGGGCAGGAGAGGGGGCACAGGCAACCCACACCTGACCCAGGGAGGTGTACGTGAGCCCCTCACCACAGCAAGGAGGCACCACGGAGGGGTTTTCATGGGTAAATCGGAGTCCTGACACACACTCTTGATGGCTTTTTAGATCAATTAGTTTATCTGTGTCTTTTATTATAACGAATATGTCTTCTACACAGCAGTATATAATTGATTTTTACCTACCGCTGAAGACTTTCTTCGATGGGTTCCCATGTAAAAATTTGTAAATGCCACTCCTAAGGGGGAGCCCATTCCTACTCCGTCTATTTGTAAATATGTGTTACCTTGCGGACTGATGAAAGGAGCTTCCTTTGTACATGCCTCGAGGAGGCTCTTCAAGTGTGGCTCAGGTATGTCTAATTTACGGGTGCTCTCATCTCTGTATACTCTCTAGTATCATTTCTATGGTGGTGTCGACCAGGACGTTGGTAAATAGGGATTCGACGTCCAGTTAAGCAATAATTCCTATTGGCTGTGTAGTCTATTTATAGGAAATCAGCTGATTGTAGACTATAGTTGCTTTAAGTGTATGGTGTCAGGAATTCGTTTAGTCTTTTTGCCAGGCAGTAGACTGGAGTTGGTATTTGGCTGATTAGTGGGCGTAGTGGGATAGCTGGTTTATGTGTCTTTACACTGCCATAGGCATATCCTAAGCCATAGTCGCAATGGAGTTTAGCGAAATGAACACTACCTCTCTTTGCAGTGATCGCAGTAATAGTTTTATTCACTTTGCGTTTAAGGTCATCCACAAGGTTCCTCGTGATTCGATGAAATTTAGTGTCATCACTGATGATGTCACTGATTTTATTCTTATGTTCTTGGGTAGGAATCAACACATATACTGCTGTCTTGTCGGCTTTTCTTATTGTTACACCTTCCTGATTTATCAGTGTTTTTCCTGCATCTTTGAGTCGTGGGGTTAAGATTTTTTAGATTATTACTCGTTTCACCCCCCCCCCCCTCTGTTAGTAGTTCAGCCTGAAGTGTGTCAGTGGTGAAGACTTTTTTGTTTTCTAACTTGTAGAGGTTGTTCAGAAGCATTTCCATTACAAAGCGTTTTTAATGCTTTTTTGGTTTTTGATAAGAAGGGTCAAATGTACTGTGAAAAATCTGCTTTTCTCAGATGAGCCGTTTAATATCTTGTAAGATTTACTTTTTGGGTCTTAAGAGTTATGGCCAAGTCTTACTATGATATAACACTGTCCACCGTATGACTGACCCAAGAAGCACTTACAGCGTATCTAACCTCCAGACAGCACAATATTGTAAGTAATAGCTGGCCCTTATCCACGCCGTCCTCCCATTGCTGGCCTCCTGGCTCTCTTCCTCTGCTGTTACACGTCTAGTCACACTCCTTCAAATCTCGCTATATATTTTACCAGGATATGTGGCATTATTTTCCCCTTAAGGTGGTATAATCACAATGCCTCACGTTTGACTGCGTTGCCTTAAAATTAATTAAATATATACGTATTTACTGTTTATGTCTGAGGAATCTAGTTATTAGCTCTTGGACCACACTTTTCTAACCAATCTATTTTCCCTCCATTATATCTACTATGTGCTTCTCTCTAACACATGCACACACACACACACACACACATCCCCATGAAGCAGCCCGTAGCAGCTGTAACTCCCAGGTACAAGGTGAACAGACGCATCACGGTAAAGGAAACTCTGGTCATTTGTTTCCTCCGCCTCTGGGAATTAATCCGGCCCATTACGCCTACGATCACCAGGCGCTGTCCACTCAGCCTCGTGCCCTCCTCCCCTATACACACACACACATGTATGTATGTGTGTGTGTGTGTACTCTCCTAATTGTGCTTCGGGGGTTTAGCTCTGGCTCTTTGGTCCCGCGTCTCAACTGTCAATCAACTGGTGTACAAATTCCTGAGCCTATTGGGCTCTATCTTATCTACATTTGAAACTGTGTATGGAGTCAGCCTCCACTACATCACTGCCTAATGCATTCCATCTGTTAACTACTCTGACACTGAAAGTTTTTTCTAACGTCCCTGTGGCTCATTTGGGGTACTTAGTTTCCACGTGTATCTCCTTGTTCGCATAAAACCCGTGTTAAACAGTTTATCTGTATCTACCCTGTTAATTCTTCTGAGTATTTTGTAGGTAGTGATTATGTCTGCCCTTACTCTTCTTTCTTCCAGGGTCGTGAGATCTCGCAGCCGTTTTTCGTAACTCATGCCTCTTAGTTCTGGGACTAGCCTAGTGGCAAATCTCTGAACTTTTTCAAGCTTCGCCTTGTGCTTGACAAGGTAAAGGCTCCATGCTGGGGCCGCATACTAAAGGATTGGTCTTACAAATGTAGTATACAAGGTTCTGAATGATTCCTTACACAGGTTCCTGAAGGCAGTTCTGATGTTAGCCAGCCTCACATACGCCACAGATGTTATTCTTTTGATGTGGACTTCAGGAGACAGGGATGGTGTGATATCAACTCCTAGATCCTTCTCTGTCCGTTTCATGAAGGACTTCATCTCCAATTCTGTATCCTGTGTCTGGCCTCCTGTTTCCACTGCCTAGTTTCATTACCTTACATTTACTCGGGTTGAAGTTTAGTAGCCATTTGTTGAACCTTCATGCAGTCTGTCTAGGTCATCTTTTAGTATCATACTGTCTTCCTCCGTCTTAATCCTCCTCATAATTTTTGCATCATCAGCAAACAATGAGAGGAATGATTCTATACCATCTGGAAGATCATTTACATATATAAGAACAAGTATGTTCCAAGGACTGAACCCTGCGAGATCCCACTGGTGACGTCTCGCCAATCTGATACCTCACCCTGCACAGTGACTCGCAGCCTTCTGTTATTTATGTACTCCCTTATCCAATGGAGTACCTTACCTTTCACTTCTGCCTGCATCTCCAGCTTTCGCACTAGTCTCTGGTGTGGCACTGTGTCAAAGGCTTTCTGGCAATTAAAAAATATGCAGTCTGCCCACCCCTCTCTTTCTTGCCCGATTCTTGTTGCCTTATCGTAGAATTCAATTAATCCTGTGAGACATGACTTGCCATCCTTGAAACCATGTTGGTGTTGTGACAAGTTCCTTCACTCCAGATGTCCGACTAGCTTTTTCGCACAATTTTCTCCATTACCTTGTATGGTATGCAAGTTAGAGACATTGGCCTGTAGTTCAGTGCCTCCTGTCTATCCCCCTCCCCTTGTATATTGAGACTATGTTTGCCGCCTTCCAAATTTCTGGCAGTTCACCTGTTACCACTGATTTGTTATACACCATGGAGAATGGCAAGCACAGTGCTTCTGCTCCTTCCATTAGTATCCATGGTGATATTTCATCCGGCCTATAGCCTTTGTCACATCCAACTCTAGCAAAAGCTTCATTACATCTCTACTGGTAATTTCAAATTCCTCTAGTGGTGCCTGGTTAATTATTCCTTCTCTTATCTCTGGAAATTCTCCTTGCTCTAATGTGAAGACTTCCTGGAATTTCATATTGAGTTCCTCACACACTTCTTTGTCATTTGTAGTGAATCTCTTTGCCCTTTTCCTTAGTTTCATTACCTGGTCTTTCACTGTTGTCTTTCTCCTGATGTGGTTGTGCAGCAATTTGGGTTGGGTCTTTGCTTTGCTTGCTATGTCATTTTCATATTGCCCTTCTGCCTCTCTTCTCACCCTGACGTATTCATTCCTGGCTCTCTGGTAACCTTCTCTGCTCTCAAGTGTCCTGTTATTTCTATAGTTTCTCCATGCTCTTTTACTTTGCTACTTAGCTAGCTTACATCTCTGATTAAACCATGGGTTTCTCCTCTGCATTTCAGTTACCTTTAGGGCTGGGAGAAACTTTTCTGCTGCCTCCTTGCACTTCTGCGTGATGTATTCCATCATGTCTTGGGCCGTCTTTTCCCTTAGCTATGATTCCCATGTTACATCAGTTAGGAATTTTCTTATTTCCTCGTAATTTCCCTTACGGAATGCTAGCCTTTTGCTTTCAGTTCCCTTTCTCGAGTAATTTAGCCCTTCTTCGATCAGATACTCAAACGTCAGTAGACTGTGATCGCTCATTCCTACTGGGGCCTCAAAGTCAATTTCCATTATGTCGGAGTCAGAGTGAAAACTAGGTCGAGTCTCGCTGGTTCATCGTTTCCCCTCATCCTAGTGGGTTCCCCTGACATGTTGACTTAGAAAGTTTGTCGCCACCTTGACTACTTTGGCTCTTCATGTACCCTCTCCTCCGTGCGGTTCCTTGTTCTCCCAGTCTATCCTTCCGTGATTGAAGTCCCCCATGATGTGCAGATGAGATCGATTTCTACAGGCAGCAGAGGCTGTCTTCTCAATTATGTTATTAACTGCCATGTTGTTTCTGTCATACTCTTGCCTGGGCCTTCAGTTATTTGGTGGAGGGTTATATATCACCGCTACTACTACTATAGGTCCTCCCTTCGTCATGGTGCCTGTTATGTAGTCTCTAAACCCTTCACAGCTGGGATAACCATCTCTTTGAAACTCCATTCCTTTCTCATGAGCAGGGCCCCTCCATCTCCTCCCCTACCCTCCCTCTCTTTCCTTATTACAGTGTAATCCTGAGGGAATCCGCAATTGTTATTAGTCCTAAGTTTTTGTTTCCATGATTCCAATTGCATCTGGATTTACTTTTTGTGCTTTTTCCCTAAATTCACTCATGTTGCTTGTAATCCCATCTATGTTCGTGTACATCACCTTGAAGCCGACTCTTTTCTGTCCATCCACAGTTTCTATTGCTTCCACTGGAGTAGGTAAACATGCAGGATCTGGGGTGGGGAGGGGGAAGGGGGGGCCCCCTGGGTCGTGAGGGGAGCTGAGAGTTAGGGGGACCTGAGTTGTGGGGGGAGGGGGTGGGAGGATCTGGTTTGGAGAGGGTAGGGGCGAAGTGAGGGCTTGGAGGGGTGAGGGAGAAGGGAGGGCTTGGGGGGATGGGAAGAAGGGGGAGGGAGGGCTTGGGGGGTGGGGGAGAAGGGTGGGGATAGGGGGATGGGGGAGAAGGGAGGGCTTAGATTAGGGGAGGAGTGTAGGGGCTGGGGCAGGTAGGGCTTCTACTGGTTGGGAGATGGGTGTGATCCTCCTTCAACCAGGGCTGTAGAATTGCCTGTGGAGGGTTCCCCACTCCCTTCTGGGATCATAGGGTCCTGAGTTATGGTTCCCTGATTCCTTTCCCTCTCCTTGCGCTCCTTCCTTGCTGCTGCTGCTCTGTCTCTCTTCCCTGGTCATATCCCTCTGCAGGAATACCTTTTTGAACATCAGCACATTGAGTAGGTTGCTCTTCTTTGCTAAAATTTCCACTTTTGTGTTCTCGCTTTTGAAAATCACTTTTGTCAATCTATCTTTGTCCTTGTTGTACCAGCCAACCCTGAGAACCTTTTCTATATTCAGTTCTTCCCCCTCCATCTGTACTCCTACAAGGATCTCTCTGACTGTGGCTTTGTCCATATCTCTCCTCACCCTTTGAGTAGCTCATATTTGCTACTTAATACCTACTTCGATTACTGCTCTTTTCCTCTATCAGTCGGCTAGTGCATCTTGACGCTTACTGAGAAGTAGCAACTTTCATGGCAATTTCCTGTACTGCACAGACAACTTCCGGGGGTCCTTCTAAATATGTGAAGTATGTCTACAAATGAGGGTTGTACTGTAGAAGTCCCTTCAATAGATACATTACCATCTTCCTGAGGGTTGGATCGTGTCTTATATTGGGGATTTTCTTTCAGGCTTTTAATCTCCTCCCTTGCCTCAATCAGTTCATCCTGTAGGTTGGCTACCTTTTTCCTCATTACCTGTAGTTCCATCCTGATTTCACTCAACATTTGAAAGAGTGCCTTCTCAAGCGAGACATCTAGTCCTCCTCCTCCCTCTGTGTTACGTCTGCTTTCTGCCATGTTTGTTTCCAATTCCAGTTCTCCAATACAGTGAGTGTGTGAGTGTGGGATGCGTGTGCGCGACTGTGCGTTCGCGTGTGTCTCCACGTATTTGTGTGTGTGTACTCCCCTATTTGTACTTGCGGGGGTTGAGGTTTGGCTGTTTGGTCCCGCCTCTCAACTGTCAATCAACTGGTGTACAGGTTCCTGAGCCTACTGGGCTGCTCCATATCTACATTTATAATTGTGTATGGAGTCAGCCTCCACCACATCACTGCCTAATGCATTCTATCCGTTAACTACTCTGACACTGAAAAAGTTCCTTCTAACGTCCCAGTGGCTCATGTGGGTACTCAGTTTCCACCCGTGTCCCCTTGTTCGCATACCACCAGTGTTGAATAGTTTATCCTTGTTTACCCGGTCGATTCCCCTGAGGATTTTGTAGGTTGTGATCATGTCTCCCCATACTCTTGTGTCTTCCAGTGTCGTAAGGTGTATTTCCCGCAGCCTTTCCTCGTAACTCATGCCTCTTTGTTCTGGGGCTAGTCTAGTAGCATACCTTTGGACTTTTTGCAGCTTCGCCTTGTGCTTGACAAGGTACGGGCTCCATGCTGGGGCCGCATACTCCAGAATTGGTCTTACATATGTTGTGTCCAAGATTCTGAATGATTCCTTACACAGGTTCCTGAACGCTGTTCTGATGTTAGCCAGCCTCGCATATGCTGCAGACGTTATTCTTTATATGTGGGCTTCAGGAGACAGGTTTGGTGTGATATCAACTCCTAGATCTTTCTCTGTTTCATTAAGTACTTCATCTCCTATTCTCTATCCTGTGTCTGGCCCCCTGTTTCCACTGCCTAGTTTCATTACTTTGCATTTACTCGGGTTGAACTTCAACAGCCATTTGTTGGACCATTCAATCAGTCTGTCTAGGTTATCTTGTAGCCTCCTACTATCATCCTCTGTTTCAATCCTCCTCATAATTTTTGCATCATCGGCAAACATTGAGAGAAACGAATCTATACCTCTGGGAGATCATTTACATATACCAGAAACAGTATAGATCCAAGGACTGACCCCCTGCGGGACTCCACTTGTAACGTCTCGCCAATCTATGACCTCACCCTTCACACAGACTCGTTGTCTCCTGTTGCTTAGGTACTCCTTTATCCAATGATGTACCTTTCCTTTCACTCCAGCCTGCATCTCCAGCTTTTTTCACTAGCCTCTTGTGTGGTACTGTATCAAAGGCTTTCTGACAATCCAAAAATATGCAGTCTGCCCATCCTTCTGTTTCTTGCCTTATTTTTGTTGCCTGGTCGTAGAATTCAAGGCAGGACTTGTAAGTGTAATTACCTAAGTGTAATTACCTAAGTGTAAGTAAGTAATTATCAAAAGAAGGCACCAAACCGGGAAGGCTATGTAGCACCATCAAATGCGCAGAATAATCAGAGGGCGCTAAATATCACCAAGGATGCCAATACGAGAACAAAAACGCATAAGGCGAACGATATCAAAAGTATCCGAGTCACCAAGAATTCTATTGACGGACAGGTGACCGCGAGTTGCGGTCGGAAAGCAAGACACACGCTCGTCCTGGAAGTCAGGACATTCAAGAAGGACATGCACGACCGTAAGAGGGACAATGCAACTAGGACAATAAGGAGCTGGGCGGCGCTCCATCAAGTGACCATGGGTTAAGCGAGTATGGCCAATACGCAACCTCGCCAGAGCTGTTTCCCATCGCCGGTTACGGTGGTAGGAGGATGGCCACGAGGAAACACAACATTTAAGAGTGCGTAGTTTGTTACAAGTAACAGACGACCAAGAAGCCTGCCAACGGGTAAGAACGGAGGAATGGATACCCGGGTAAAAGTCGGAATATGGAATACCTTTACGAGAGACGGGACAAGAGCGGACAGCTTCCTTGGCGGCAGCATCCGCATGCTCATTTAAAGACACACCAATATGGCTGGGAACCCAACAAAACTCAACCGACTTAAATTTACTGTGAACAAGAAACAGCCAATGCCGGATCTCGACAACTACTGGATGAACCGGATTAAAGGACCCGAGAGCCATGAGGGCACTACGAGAGTCAACAACAACTACAAAGGAAGACTGACAACGAGAAAGCAGGAGACGAAGAGCATAGAGAATAGCATAAAGCTCCACTGTAAAGATGCTAGTCTCCGGAGGTAAGCGACACATATAAGTGCGATTAGGAAAAACAACAGAGTAGCCAACACCGTCCACAGACTTAGACCCATCGGTGAAGACAGAAATGGAGCGGGAATGAGAAGAAAAGTGCTCAAGGAAAAGGTATTTTAGAACCGTAGGAGGGGTAAAAGCTTTAGTGATATGGGTCAAGGAAGTACAAAAACGCGGAAGAGGGACTCTCCACGAGGGCAAAGAAGGAACAACACGAGGAGAAACATTAGAAATATGAACGTAAAGAGAATCCTGTAGGCGAGATAACCGGACAGAAAGAGGGAGGTGGTGAAGAGGAACAGGAACCGCAGGAGGGGTAAAAGTTAAAGCACGACAGAGGCGAGAGGAAGGATGTTGTAAGGACCGCGCAAGATAGCGAAGACAGTAGCGATCACGGCGGTCTTGGAGAGACAGGAAGCCAGTGTCAACATACAAGCTAAGGACGGGAGTCGAACGAAAGGCACCAGAAATGAGGCGCAGCCCAGTAAGGTGCAAAGCATCAAGACGGCGAAGAGTAGAAGGAGAAGCAGGGCAACCATAATCGAGCTTAGACAGGACGAGAGAGGAATGTAAAGCAAGGAGAGTGCGCCTATCTGCCCCCCCCCCCCAAGAAGTATGGGACAAGACCCGAAGGAGGGTAAGGGCCTTAGAGCACTCAACACGGAGGTAAGAGATATGGGGAGACCAAGACAAACGAGTGTAAAGGAATAACCCAAAAGCTTCCCGGAATCTTTGTACTCAAGGGGATGACCATAAAGTGACAAATAGGGACGAAGAACGACCCGTTTCCGCGTAAAAGTCATGGCACAAGTCTTAGAAGTAGAGAACTTGAAGCCATGATCGGTGGCCCAAGACGACACTGCATCAATTGCAAGTTGAAGCCGGCGCTGAAGGAAAGGCGAATCATCACCCTGACAGCAAAGGGTAAGATCATCGACATAGAGAGCGGAGAAGACACCTGAAGGAAGAGAGGAAAGAAGACCATTGAGGGCAACCAGAAAAAGAGTAGTGCTCAGAACACTACCCTGGGGGCACACCTTCGTATTGCTGAAAAGAGGCAGAGAGAGCGGTACCAAGGCACACCCGAAAGGAACAACGAGAGAGGAAGCTGCGGAGAAAGAGAGGGAGATGACCACGAAGGCCAAAAGAATGAAGTTGAGATAGAATATGATAACGCCAAGTGGTGTCGTAAGCCTTTTCCAGGTCAAAAAGGACGGCAACAACGGAGGTCCTCGCAGCAAAAGCAGTACGAATATAGACCTCCAAGTTCACCAGGACATCTGTCGTGCTGCGGCACTTGCAGAAACCAAATTGAGAAGGAGAGAGGAGATGATGGTGTTCCAGGAACCACATCAGACGAACGTTAACCATACGTTCAAAGAGTTTGCAGACACAACTCGTGAGGGCAATAGGGCGAAAGTCCTTAGGGGAAGTACCCAGAGACCCCGGTTTGCGAACAGGGAGGACAACGGCATCGAGCCAGTCCTCAGGGACTGACGACGACTCCCAGATCCGATTATACAGACTCAGTAAATACTGAGACGTGCACGGAGGGAGATGGCGAAGCAGCTCATAATGAATACCATCGGAGCCCGCCGCCGTAGAACCGCAGAGGGCCAGGGCAGAACGAAATTCAGAGAGAGAGAAGGGATCATTATAGGGAAGCTGAAGACGAGTGCAGAAATCTAGTGGACGAGACTCAAGGACAGGTTTACGAAGAAGGAAAGATTGAGGAAGATGAAGACCAGAGCTAACAGAAGAAAAGTGGGAACCCAGTACGGAAGCGGCCTGCAACGGGTCCGCCACAAGAGTATCATGGAGGTGAAGGACCGGTGAAACATCGTGAACGAACTTACCCGCTATCTTGCGGATACGCTTCCAGATCTGGGGCAGAGGAGTTTCGGACGTAATTGTTGAGACATAAGATGCCCAACATTCACGTTTAGCCGTACAGATGGCCCTACGGGCCACCGCACTCGCTTTCCGAAAGAAAAGAAAAGAATCGGTCGTCTGCCGACGGCGGTGCCTCTTCCAGGCTGCACGCTTACAGCAGACAGCCCGGGCACAATCCGCATTCCACCAGGGAACGCACTTCCGCGGACCCCGAGAGGAAGAGCGAGGAATAGAGCGGAGGGCAGCGGTGAAGACAGTGTCATGAAAAAGAAGGAGAGCGCGAGGGAGAGGCAGAAGGGAGAGGTCAGAGAGAGCAGCACTGAGGGTAAATAGGTTCCAGTCCGCTTTAGCAAACTGCCACCTAGGAAAAGAGAGGAAAGGGCGAAACGAGAAAAAGGAAACAAGGATGGGGAAATGATCACTGCCATGGAGGTCATCATAACCTGCCACGTGAAATCTAAGTAAAGAGAAGAAGAGCAGAGAGAAAGATCAAGACAGGAAAGGGTGCGAGTCCGAGAGTCCAAATGAGTGGGCTCACCAGAATTCAGGAGAGACAGGGAAGTAGAGAGGAGAAACGGCTCAAGAAGGCGACCCCGGGTATTCGTCAGAACATCACCCCAAAGAGAATGACAACAATTGAAGTCACCCAGCAGGAGCACAGGCTCCGGCAAGGAGTCTAGGAGGTGTTTCAAATCAGGAAGAGAAAGCGGGACACTCGGGGGGAGATAAATGGAACAAACTGTGTACCATTTCCCCACAAAGATACGAGCAGCAGAACAATGGAGAGGCAAAGGAAAAAGTAAAGGAACAAAGGGAACATCAGCGTGGATCAAGAGAGCAGAAGAATTAGGAGCCCCAGCAACGGCTGGGGGGGGGGAAGAGAAAGGAATAGCCACGAAAACGACCAGGACGAGCACGAAGCATCGGCTCCTGGAGACAGACACAAAGGGGCGAAAACCGCGAAATCAGAAGTTGGAGTTCGAGGAAATTGGCATAATAACCTCGAACGTTCCATTGAAGAATAGACATCGACGAGAAGGGAAAGGACAACAACAGAGAACAAGGAAGAAACAAAGGCGAAAGAGCAACACAGCACGTTAAAGAATATCAGGGTCGGGATCAGGGTCAGTAAAGTCAGGGTTAGGGGGCATGGGTAAACTGAGCAAAGACGGAGGGAAGGAAGGGGGAGAACAGACCAGAGGTGGGCGGGCGGGGTCCGGAGGAGGAGGAAGAGGAGGAGACAACGGAGAGGAGCAGGCAAGAACAACAGCAGGAAGAGGGGGAGTAGAAAGAGGGGAGCGCACCTCAGCAAGAGCAGCAACCGAATTGAAGCAGGGGCCTTTGAGATTTTTCTCTACGCCTATCTCCCTTAGGAGGTGGACTACAAGTTTAAAGTCTGCTCACGGCAGTTGAGCATGAGTCCAGTAGAAAAAGGAAAAGCGGGAGCAAACCGCCAGGCCTCCACCACCAAGGGTGAAAACCTGTCCACAATAGGCCGCTGGCTCCTCCTAGTTAAACAGGACGTTAAAACTAATAAAGGGTAACCGACGGGTTCTCACAATCAAATATTTATATTTGATGTGGTGCTATGAATTGGAATTCGAATTCCCAAGAACAGCCGCCTAATCAAGATCACATCAACATTTAATAATATGCAGAAATATGGTGGAATAATATGGTTGAAGGGTTGACATCAAAGACCATTTTCTATAACATAACAATTTATTAATAACAAGAGACTAACTACTACATTACCGAGTTTACGTTGCGTTATTGTCATCCAGTGGCACGATAACAAACAGCTAAATAGCAACCCTTGCTGTGAGGCTGCATACTGAACTGACCTGAACACAGGTGTGCCCACTGATGACGCAATATTGCAAATCAAAGAAAAATATCACAGACTAAGTTACACCACAGCGAATGGTTACGTTATTGTACATCAAGTGGCATTTGCAACACAGCTATTCAACAGCCCCTCGAGAAGTGACAGCAGGCTCCATCTTGCTGACACTTCGGGCTGACAACATGAACTAACTGAACAAATGAAGGATATCCACTGAAGACAAAGACACAAGCATGCAATCAATAGTGTCTCGGTTTCCCTGACAGCTACTATAATCACAAACTTAGGGGTCCTCCCGCCCCCCCAGGAGAGACCCACGTACCTAGGCGGGTAGTCCAACAGTGACCCCCCCTATAACAACCCAGTGTGAACACTCTTTGCAACTCCCAACAAGAAGTTGCCCTGTTGTAAACAGTAATAAAGACAGGCAAGGCGGGATTCTGGGACACAGCTCCACAGATCCCTAGATAACTCTACTCTCGTCACCAGACGACAACCAAAAGAAATTGCCTTAAGTTACGTTCATTGACTGATCGCAGCAGTCAGCAACAAAGTACTACGGTAATCACAACCAATTGTCTCAGGCTAGACAACAACATGATGATACTCTACGTTAATCTTTAACACTTGTCTCTCTCTTGTTAACAATAACTCAAACATATATTACATCACACTTGACTCCTTGCAAGTATTCAGTGAGTAATTCTCAATTAAGGTCAAACGGACCACTAATTACATCCCCATTGAGTTACGTTAACTAAGCCTACCCTAACTTGGTAGCTTCTCCACAGTCTGTGTCAAAAAATTACTAGTGAGTGTTAATTACCCTAATTAAGTCACTAATTACTTCTGAGCAATTAATTAACTGTCACCAGGACCGATAATTAATCATCCATAAATACGTTTCACTCTGCACTGCCTAAGCAGGTCTCATCAACCACTGTGAATTCACGGGAAAGGAGTTAATTACCCTAATTAACAAGATGTGCCACTAATCCACTGTCCTCAGACAGGATATGATTAATACAACGATTTATGCTAGCTCCATGACCTCGCTTTACCGAGTCATCGGAGCTCTCCAATGTTAATTACTCCACTAATTAACCTGAGCCACTAATTGCTATACCCCAGAAAGGTAATTAGTCTCGAGCATATTACGTCAACACAAATACTGACAGAACCTCTCCCACTACGTGAATTCATGATGAGAAGGCTAATTACATAATTAGCTAGAGTGGTCAATTAGTTGTCACACGGACAATTAATTGCTCCCGAGACGTATCTCATTCTAGCTCAACACTGTTCTCTCTTAACAGCCCTCACTCACTCCACAATACTAAGTGTGCACCCCTTATCCAGTTAATTACCCCTTACTTAATTAACTCATTGAATCCTTAAGTCCTCAACACAACTTAAAGAAACAAAGTAACCCCAGCGTTACGTAGGTCACACTACAATGGCATGCAACATCATAAAAGCACTGCCCAGATATGGTTGCGGCTACTGCAACTCGCTAATTACTGTGCATACACAATAATGACACACAGTTGTGCAACACACAAAAGTATACTAATATTACTGCCCCCCTCTTTTACTTGCACCCGATTGCAAAGGACTACTGTGAACACACACATACCTCAGCCAGGCAATTAACCCATCAATTGCCTGCTCTCATTAAGTACTGTGAATTCCCCTGAATAATCCTAGAGGTCCCTTAAACCCTCAACACAGTTCCTGGGGCAATAATATCGTATAAACTGATAACAACACTGCACAAACCTGCAACATAATGATGCCGTCAGCATACCCCACATGCTAATGACATCATTATGCAATCAGTCAGCAATCACATCTACTGACTCACCACACAACACAGTACATAAACATGCAAATGAACACATAGAAATGGCATTCACATAATCAATGAAAATTATATCACCAAGTAATTGTACTTAACTACCTCTAATGATTATAATTTTATGGTGCTCTATGGCATTAATCCAGTCTGAACGATTATATAGAATCGACAGGCTGGATCACTTATATGGTAAATCTCTACACTGACCGGTTACGTACTCTAGTCAGTCTACTATGCATACAGTGTGGTCCCGTGTATAATATCTATCTCCAGGTACCGCCCCTATCAAACACCTGGCCCTACTGACAGCTGTCACTCAGCTGCTTCTCTAGCCTGGCGAGGCTCTGAGACAACTCTTTCTGTGAATTTCCACCGGTACCCATCACACTGTAGTAGTACTCATTTCTACTGCCCTCTTTCCCTTATCTTTCCTCATTTCCCAAGTTACTACCACACTAGCTGACAACACTTAGCTTGCTTGCTCTTCATGTGTCGACAAGATGTGGCCCTAGGCTGTCCCGGGAAAGTGGCATGTGGCCAAGGCATGGCCCACAGCGCCCCTCCCAAGCTGAGAGGGGGGGGAGGGTTTGGCCGTGGTTTTGGCGCATGACGTCATAGCACCCCACCGGCTGAGCTGGCGGGCGGGGTGGGGGTGGGGTTTGGCTGTGCGGGTGGCCTGGGTGGGTGGCCATGGGTGGCCGCGGGCTGGCAGGCTGCCGCCCACAGGAGTACCCACGTGGCTGGGGAATCACAACCCCATCAAGCTAGAACCTGGCTTGTTCTACACTGGGGTGACAATGGCCGGCTGCGTCCCCACACTGACGCAGCCTGGCGGAATGCAAAGTCCAACATGGGCCTGTAATATCACACTCACTTACACTGCCCAACACCAATTGTCCATTGCCACTAGACAGGATACTCGGCCCACCTCTTACACCATGAGGCTCTGCCAGCCTGCCTCATGGGTGAACACAGTCAACTGTCTCTTTAGCTTTTTACTGTTTCTTCCGTAAATCCTTGGCCCCAATTCACCTAATTGGGCCTTGACACAACCAGGGATAGCAGGGGTGCCATCCCTGCTAGTTAACACAGTAACGTCCGCGATTAACGGGGTGTAGGGGGAAAACTACCCCCCTCCACCCAGACACGTCCTAGTCCACCTGCTACCCTGCTCCGACTGGCGATTTCCCGCGCTAGGGAAACTCAAAATGCCCATACCTTCCCTTATTTTGTCTAGACCAATCAGCTTGGAGCCGGCACGGTACCCTCATGCCGCTCCCAATCACAACTCTTCGCGCCAAAACTAGCCTTGGAGCACACATGCCTAGCCCAATCATATGCCTCCGTCACCCTCGGGCGTCTTGTGACGTCACAAGGAGGGGGAGGCCTAAACACAGGAGCGATGTCTCCCATGTGGGGGGGAAAGGCAACGTTCACTCCACTCTCCCCCCCCCCCCACCTCTAACGGTTTTTAGTCAAGTACCACACCGTCCTATTTCACAGAAACAGGAAAATCTCTGTAATTCTCTCTACAGAGCAATCACAGACTTCTAACTACTCACAAATGATAGTCCATAACATAAGCTTTCATTCAACACCCAACAAGCATATGTTATTTTGAAAGCTTCAGTTTCTAGAGTGACTAGCCTAATCTAGAAACTAGGAAAACTAGCTGAGGGATCTAGATCCCTCACAGGGCCAAAGAAACCTCCATAGCAGGAACAGGGGGCGCAAGCACAGAA
Source organism: Procambarus clarkii (assembly GCF_040958095.1). Taxonomy (NCBI): domain Eukaryota; kingdom Metazoa; phylum Arthropoda; class Malacostraca; order Decapoda; family Cambaridae; genus Procambarus; species Procambarus clarkii. The sequence goes on along the minus strand of NC_091226.1, from coordinate 23,072,201 downwards.
ATGGGAGGGGAAGGAGCAACAGAGCCAGAAGTAGGGGCCAAGGAAGAAAGCGAAGCCTTCTTACCTGCCAGGGAAGAGGAAGGAGAGGAGCCAGGCTTAAGCTTCTGACTTAAAGAGACCGGTGTCCCAGCAACTACGTACCGGGCAACGGATTCCAGCGTCTCAACAGGAGAAGCTGAACGAGAGCACACACGACGGCCGTTAGGAGAGCGATGGATATCCGCCTGCACCGACAGGCGGCGGGAAGAGCCAATAGATGGAGGAAGAGGATGGGAAGGAGGATCGGAGGGAGACGAGGAAGAAGACACAGGAGACACGACAGACCGGGTAGAAAGAAGGAGCACCCCAGACAGAGGACCAGGAGGGGGACCCTGCAGGACAGAACTCAAAGGAACAGAGGAGGGGGTAGTGGGCGTATCAGGGTCCAAGGCCCGGAAACGGTTGCGAGTCTGAGGAGAGAGGGAAGGACGAGGATAGGAAGAGCGCAACACGCGAGCATAAGAGACGTTAGCATAAGACAGGAGCCGGCGAACCTGGCGCCTCGCCTCAGGAAAAGATAAACGCTCCCGGTGCTTCAGGTTGAGGACGGCCGCCTCAAGCTTGTAATGGATACAGGAACGGGAAAAGGTAGGATGGGCCTCACCGCAGTTGAGGCAGCGAGCTTGGGGAGAAGTGCAGTCCGACTTAGAGTGACCTTCACCCCCACACAAAGGACAGAGAGACAGTACCAGAGCAACGGAGGGCACCATGCCCAAACCTCCAGCACTTGTTACACAGCCGAGGAGAAGGAATATACTCCTGGACAGAGCACCTAGCACCAGCAAGAATGACAGAGGATGGAAGGGTCCTACCATCAAAGGTGATCTCCACAACACGAAGGGGTTGACGGCGACGACCATGAGGGGGACGAGTAAACGAGTCAACCTGGAGGACAGAATGGCCTTGGGCATAAAGGATATGCCGAATATCATCGTGGCAATCCTGCACGTTCCGAACACCGGTTGCAACATGGGGCGGGAGGAGAATAGTGCCAATACTGGCATTCATCTGAACATTCTTGGAGACCCGAACAGGGATCTCGCCAAGGCAAGACAAGGCTGCCAAGCAGGAAGCTGCATCTTGAGAAGGAGCAGCAACGACACGTGTACCGAGATGAGTGGGGTTGAATGTAACAGAGGCATCCACGGAATCAACAAGATGCCGATGGAGGGAGAAATCGTCAGGAGGCGCAGAATCAAGAGGGAGGAGATCAAAGTATTTGGCCCATGAAGCGGGACCAAACAAGGTCTGATACGCGGCAGTACGGGAAGAAATCGAGCGAGTGCGGCCGGGGCGCGAACGACGTTGAGAACCCCCAGAGAGAGAGGGGTTAAAAGGCGCAGTAGTCACAACGAGAGACTTAGCCGCACCAGGGGACGAAGTGGTCACCACTGGGGGCTGGAGGCTCGACCCAACCACAGAGGAGGGAGGGGAGCTGGGGGAAGAAGTCAGGACGGTCAAAGGAGGAGCAAGGTCGGGGCCCAACGCAGCAGGAGCTACAGAGCCTGGTCTTCCAATACAGGCCGACTCGGGGGCTTGGTCGCCCACCCCACGAGCCTGAGAGGGTACAACGGAAACACTCATCGACATAGAGACGAAGAGAAAGAAATTCATCCACGAATGTGCCCCCATACCCACCATGGAGCCACAATTAGAGGCAGGACACCCAACAGGAAGTTATCGCCGATCATGCCGGGGCCCCCTAAAGGTGCGTCGTGAGTATACGCCCCACAAACGCCACCTTAAGAACCGTCAGTCCGTCGAGATCGGGTTCAGCGACGAAAGGGATATTGACATAAAAGGTTTCCCTCGCTCGAGACGTCGGGTACAACAGTTCTACGGGTGCAAGAGTATGCCTCCTCAAGCACCCGAGCGTGAAGAAGTCCAAAGAAAGATCCAAAACAAGCAAAAGGTCGGCAGGAAACGACAAGCAGATAGGAGAAGAGGGGGGAGAAAAACGAAACAGAAGGAAAAGGAAAAGGTGCTCAGCACAATTGGAGAGGACGACAGCAGGAGCACAAGGCTAGAAAAGGACAGAGGACTGTCCCAAGGAGCATCACACTCCGGCAGCCGCCCACTAAGCCCTCCTCACGGCATCAACGAGCTGAGCGGCGAGGGGGGTTACCTAAGTGTAGTTACAGGATGAGAGCCACGCTCGTGGTGTCCCGTCTTCCCAGCACTCTCTCATAACGCTTTGAAACTACTGACGGTTTTGGCCTCCACCACCTTCTCACCTAAGTTGTTCCAACTGTCTACCACTCTTTTTGCGAAAGTGAATTTTCTTATATTTCTTCGGTATCTGTGTTTAGCTAGTTTAAATCTATGACCTCTTGTTCTTAAAGTTCCAGGTCTCAGGAAATCTTCCCTATCGATTTTATCAATTCCTGTTACTATTTTGTATGTAGTGATCATATCACCTCTTTCTTCTGTCTTCTAGTTTTGGCATATTTAATGCCTCTAACCTCTCCTCGTAGCTCTTGCCCTTCAGTTCTGGGAGTCACTTAGTAGCATGTCTTTGCACCTTTTCCAGTTTGTTGATGTGCTTCTTAAGATATGGGCACCACACAATCGCTGCATATTCTTGCTTTGGCCTAACAAAAGTCGTGAACAATTTCTTTAGTATATTGCCATCTATGTATTTAAAAGCAATTCTGAAGTTAGAAAGCGTGGCATAGGCTCCTCGCACAATATTCTTTATGTGGTCCTTAGGTGATAGTTTTCTATCTAGAACCACCCCTAGATCTCTTTCTTTATCAGGATTCTTTAAAGATTTCTCACATAATATATAGGTTGTGTGGGGTCTATGTTCTCCTATTCCACATTCCATAACATGGCATTTATTAACATTAAAATCCATTTGCCAAGTGGTGCTCCAGATACTTATTTTGTCCAGGTCATTTTGAAGGGCATGACAATCATCTAAGTTTCTTATCCTTCCTATTATCTTAGCATCATCAGCAAACATGTTCATATAATTCTTGCCTCCATCAGCCTGGTACTTCAGTCACCTGCTGGAAAGCAACTGCCGTGTTCTTAATCACTATTCATATAAACATTAAAAAAATTAACCCATATTCTATGGTAAATATTAAAGGTTATTTATGTTTATTTTATATATATATATATATATATATATATATATATATATATATATATATATATATATATATATATATATATATATATATATATATATATATATACAATAGTTCTTACATTCTTATACAGCCATTACCACACAGCATTTCGGGCAAGTCCTTTATTCTAATATTCCCCGGAATATAACCCACCAAATCGTTTAACAACCAGGTACTCATTTTACTGTTGGGTGAACAGAGGCTACAGTTAAGGATTGGCGCCCAGTAAATCTTCGACGGCCTGGATACGAACCCAGGACAAAGAGCTCTCGAAACGCCAGGTAATTATCTTACTACTATGCCATAGGGACTGCAATAGTTTTATTTCAGTGCAACGACCAGATTTGCTGGGCATAACACAATAAAGATATTAACGCGCACGTAGGCACACGTGTGCGTCTGATATTTTTCTCTCGTGTCTGAGTCGCGGACACGGCTCGCGTACATTATTAAAATAATTGTTAAAAATCTAAATTTTATCCAATCAATCTGGAACTGATTTCAAAATGAGCGCGTTAAAATTGCGCACAACTCGATATCATAATGACAACGTAGCCTGACAACTGAGTTCAGAACACTGGAAAGATTATAAATACCTTGTGATGATAAGAGTCGAATTAAAAATATTTGTTAAATTCCATTTAATGCTCTATTAATATGGGACTAGTTTTAAAATGTACACCTTTATATTGCGAACACTGACACCAAAATGAAAGACGTAAAACGAAAATTTGTTATCAAACTGAAACGAGTACACACATTAGATTGATAGTGTGCCAATTGGTGCTTGTTCACGGGTACCGGTTGGCTGAATTTAGGCTTTGCTGTGCGGGAGTCACGCTTAGCATTTGGTCCTTATATGCATATACCCCTGTAGGAAATTCTTTTGCGAACACATTGATACTAAAACGAACGACGTACAACAAGAATTAGGGCGAGAAAACTGAAGCGAGTATACACAGTGTCGCCGCACGCGGGCCAGAAACATAGGGATAATTTTCGGGAAGTCTGCGGCGCTCACGCGCCAAGCTCGAAAGTGTTAACACTAGAAAATCCAGATACTCGTCGCTACACATCTAACACTTGAAATTTGGCCAAGGTTTCAGTGACAAGTCACTGCTGTGTTTAACAGCAATAAATCATGCCACTTTCACACTTGTTTGAGACCATAGCCAGCTTCACATTATACATAGATGAACCTGAAGAACCCCGGTAGTTACAGCTCAAATTGAATACGTTTATCACTTATTATTTTAATGTTCTAGACCAATACAACTGCAGAGCATATTACCCCATGTCGGGCAGATATTTGAATATTAAACTAAACTTGTGTAAGTAACCTGCTCTTGAAGCAACAGTAACGCCACGTCGCTACGTCACTCCATATTTGTCTTCATAATCAACACTAGTCATCAAGGTTTATGAATCTTTTACTTAATTTTTTTTTAAACATTTGGGTAAAGTTGAAGTAGTAAACCAAGAACTGCCACTGTTGTATCTACATTGCGAGTTAGTACACTGGAGCCCCACTAACACTGCCCTCACCAGCCACAATCTCGGCTTAACTCACCAACAGTAAAGTGCCAGTTTAACACACAAGTAAACTATCCCCTTTACTGCACTACCCTGCAAAGCCGCTTCTACACACATGTTCTCACTAAACAACATTGTCCTGTATAATTAACTACCACTGTGTTAATTGGTGGTATTTGTAATAAACATAAAAAATATGTGACTACTTTGTATTAAACAGGAAACTATAAATGTAAACTTGACTGTTGTACATTAATTTTACTCTTATTCTAAGTCAAAGTTGTGGCCGTCCAGAAAAATAATAAACTTATAAAATAATACTACAAGACCATTCACTTGCCTGGAGACTGGGCGAACAGAGCAGCAATTTCATCCCTCCACCAAGGTCCACGCCACAATGCCTGTCCACGCCAATTGGTCAGCCCGGCCTGATAGCCAAACTACCTGTGTGATGTCATGTATATGACCCAACATAGCCACCAGACTTTTTCATACACTACTAACTTACAAGTAATTGAAACATTATAATAATCGATGTTATTTCTGTTAAGCCTTGATATATATGTATATATGAGTGTTACAGTGTCGATGTTCTTGCGTGTTGAGGGCAGCAACGCTGGCAGCCTCTAACGTGTTATCCAACTGTGTGTCACTGAGTGTTGAGGGCAGCAACACTGGCAGCCTCTAACGTGTTATCCAACTGTGTGTCACTGAGTGTTGAGGGCAGCAACACTGGCAGCCTCTAACGTGTTATCCAACTGTGTGTCACTGAGTGTTGAGAGCAGCAACACTGGCAGCCTCTAACGTGTTATCCAACTGTGTGTCACTGAGTGTTGAGGGCAGCAACACTGGCAGCCTCTAACGTGTTATCCAACTGTGGGTCACTGAGTGTTGAGGGCAGCAACACTGGCAGCCTCTAACGTGTTATCCAACTGTGTGTCACTGAGTGTTGAGGGCAGCAACACTGGCAGCCTCTAACGTGTTATCCAACTGTGGGTCACTGAGTGTTGAGGGCAGCAACGCTGGCAGCCTCTAACGTGTTATCCAACTGTGTGTCACTGAGTGTTGAGGGCAGCAACGCTGGCAGCCTCTAACGTGTTATCCAACTGTGTGTCACTGAGTGTTGAGGGCAGCAACACTGGCAGCCTCTAACGTGTTATCCAACTGTGGGTCACTGAGTGTTGAGGGCAGCAACGCTGGCAGCCTCTAACGTGTTATCCAACTGTGTGTCACTGAGTGTTGAGGGCAGCAACACTGGCAGCCTCTAACGTGTTATCCAACTGTGTGTCACTGCAGCCCGTCCTCCAAACAAAGATCCAAAAGTGATTCCATGCACCCGCCAAACCCCCTGTTTATGAATGAAAAGCGGTTTACACACGACTCACAACTGCTGACGTTCGAACATATCCGGAACAAGTGTTTCACTGACGAATTTTGTTCGAATCACAACGCTATAAATGCTTCACCCACGTACTACAAATACAAATAATCGCCAACAGAACCTAAACACCTAACCCAACCTAACCTATGCCTATATATGCACAATATGCTAATATATTATAATATTAATTTATACTTGAGAAAATTCCCGTTTTGAATGAACAGCATATTAAAATTTATGAATGCGTCTGTGGGGTTGACCGCTGAATGTAATGGACTTGAGCCGAGGATGGGTTGGTCACTGAGTGTTGAGGGCAGCAACACTGGCAGCCTCTGATGTGTTATCCAACTGTGTGTCACTGAGTGTTGAGGGCAGCAACACTGGCAGCCTCTGACGTGTTATGCAACTGTTATTCAATTACTTGTAAGTTATTTGTGTATGAGAAAGTCTGGTGTGTTTTGGGTCACATATATATGACGTCACACAGGTAGTTTGGCACCATCTGGTCACCATTTGGTCCGGGAGACATCTCCCGTCATGCAGGGTGCAGTCGCACCTCCACAGATCTCCAGTATCATCTATTGATACTGGTGATGGCTCAAAAGGGCCACCACTTACGGGCTATTTATGCCCGTGCCACCTTTTGGGTGGCTTCATCTTCATCTTAACACATTCACAAGGGAGACATCTCCCGTCACGCAGGGTGCAGTCGCACCTCCACAGATCTCCAGTATCAGCTCTTGATACTGGTAATGGCTTAAAAGGGCCACCACTTACGGGCTATTTATGCCCATGCCACCTTTTGGGTGGCTTAATCTTCATCAATCAATCAATCGGTAGTTTGGCCATCAGACGGGGCTGACCAACTGGCGCGGACCTTAGTGGAGAAAGGTGCTGCTCTGGAGGCGGTATATTGCTGGCTAAATTACTCCCTTGAGAAGCCTTGTCCGAGCGGGTTACTTGCGTCCAGTCTCCAGGCAAGTGAATGGTCTTGTAGTATTATTTTATAAGTTTATTATTTCTCTGGACGTCTACAACTTTGTCTTAGAATAACAGTAAAATTGATGTACAACACAGTCGAGTTTACATTTATAGTTTCCTGTTTAATACAATGTTTCAGTGATAGTTAATTATGTAGAACAATGTTGCATAGTGAGAACATATGTGTAGAAGCTGTATTTCATGGTAGTGCAGAAGAGGTGATAGTTTACTTATTTGTGAGTTAAACTTGCACTTTACACTTGGTGAGTTACCCCCAGAGTGTGGCTAATGAGGGCAGCATTAGTGAGGCTCCAGTGTACTAACTAGCATCGTCGATTCACTAGTGGCCGTTTTTGCCACTAGTGAATCTACGTTCTACTTCAACTTTACTGAAGTCCGCCCTGAGCAGCCGCGGAGTGAGCACGTGTCCCGGCCTCCGTGACTGCTGGGGTTGTTTGCCATTTGGTCGCCAGGTGGTGTGGGCGTCACTGCCCTCCCAGTGTTGTTGCCTGCCTGGCTGCGTGCTGAGGTGGCAGTTTTGACATGGGGGCCTTGCAATTCCTCCTGTTCTGTGGGTGAATTCCGTGGGACTAGAGTTCTCGTGTAAGGCTGGTTATCCAGCCATTGAGTTGGTGATGTGCGACATGCTTCGTGTCCCGGTGGAGGCTGTCTATGGAGTTGAGCTTGTTACAGCCCACCGGGTGATTATCAAGTTCGTGCGGGAGGAGGAGTATCGGGACTTCCTCTGTCGGTACGAAGGGCGTTCGTTGCAGTTGCCGGATGGCGCCGGCTCTGTTGCAGTCTCGGACCAAAGTGGTGCCCTGACTTTTGTCAGTGTACACGGTGCGCCCCTGGAGTTCCCTGAAGACCTTCTCCAGCGCTTCTTCGGGAGGTATGGTGCTGTCATCAGTGTGCGGGTGAACACGCTTTCCTTGGGGAAAGCGTGTTCTGGGAAGCAGACGAACATCCGTACCTTAGGTATGCGCCTGCTGTCGGATATCCCATCTTCTGTCCGGCTGCTGGGTTACTACGTTCGGGTGTATTATGCCCGGCAGCCCCGTACCTGTTTCCGGTGTGGCCAGTTAGGGCATCAGGCTGCCGGGTGCTCTGAGGCCTCTGCTGCACCTGTTAACTTGTTTCGGGAAGAGGATTTCCCGCCGGTCCCTCAGGGCGTGGATTCTGGAGATGAAGAGGGGCAGGTCCCATTCGTTGCTGATGCGACCCCTTCCCCCCCTGTGTCACCTGACATGCCCTCGGTGGTTGTTGTCCCTCCGCCGGGTGTTCCGGTGGCTCCCGTCGGTGGTCACTTCGCTGTGCCAGTTGCTCCCGAGGGTCTTCCGGATGGTCTCTGCGAGTCGTGTTCGTCTTCCTCGTCTCCTGCTGCTGCGCCTGGTCCTGCACCCTCGCCAGGTGTTACGGCTATGCTGGGTGTTGGGGGGCTGTGGAGCATCCTGTTGTGTGCAGCCCGGTTCCCCATGTGGTTGAGGCTGCTGCCGTACTGCGACGGGCGTCGGTTCGCCCGGTTTGTGAGGCCCGTGGTTCTGGGTCCGCCCGGTTTGTGAGGCCCGTGGTTCTGGGTCCGCCTCCGGCTGTGAGGATGTGCGGCCAGTGCCCAAGCGGTCCAGGCGTTCTTCTACTGCTTGGGCTGATGTGGAGGACTACGACGCAGGTGGAGCTTCGGGCGATGATGTGGCGGTTCCGGGTGCTTCGCGCTCTACGTCGCTGGTGGTGGCTGACGTCCATGTGTCTGCTGTTGACGATGGTTGTGCGTCTGATTTACCTCCTGTTCTTTCTCCTGCAGAAGGTTCTCCACAGTGGGGGGTGGTTGCTCCTACAGACGTGGATGGTGTGGGTTCTGGCGCGAGCCGAGGCATCAAGCTGGTGCTGAAGAAGGATGCCAAGCGTGGGGGGTCCCAGCAGGTACAACGTTCGGTGGTTGACGCGGGGCCCTGTGAGGCAGCCGATGAGGCTCCCAGTGCGCTGCCCATTGCCCGGCCTCGTGGGAAGGAGCCTCTCCCTCTCGTCTTGGCCTCCGGAGTGGCGCATGATGATAAGAATCCTTTGCGGTTTGAAATTGTTGACCGTGTGCGTCCTGTTCCGTGGTGCCCTTCTTCCATCTGGGTTCGATGGGCTCGGTGTTTTATTGTGGATGTGCCGGAGTTAATGCTTGATCCTCGTACGGTTCATAATGAACCTGTTCCGGAGGACGTAATGTTACTTTGGGAGGCGTATTGTGTTCGATTCCCGGCGGCGGAGTGGCCGGATAAGTATGAGAAATTTGAGTAGTCTGTGTGCTTGTTGTGTGTTTGGTGTGTGCTTGGACCTGTAGTTTGTTTGCAATGTGTTGTACCTATTGTGCGTCCTTCACGCCGGTGTTATGTTTGTTCTCATGACCGTTGTTTTGTTGTATTTCTTATATTTCCGGTATTGTTGTTTCTTTTTCTTGTGTTTCATTATGTTTCTGTTCATTGTTGTTTTTGTTGTCGGCCCTTCAGGCCGGTATTTAGTGTCTTGGTATAAATTTGCATTGATTTGTTTTGTGATGAAGTGTCTTGTTATGTTTCTTGATGTACTTTGTTGATTTATTTTCGGTCCTTCAGGCCAGTGTATGTATGTTGTTGTGTTTGTGCCTGTTTTGTTTTCAGGTGTGCGTGTTTTGCTTGTTTATTATTATTGTTTATTTTGGCCTCGCCCTTTGTTTACGGGGCGGATGGCTTGGTTTTTTTTTTTTTATTCCTGTATTGTTTCTGTGCTGTACGTTTGACCAGGTGTTTTTTATATTGCTTTACCTGTTGTACGTGTTTGTTCTTTATGTTTTGTTTGGAATGTATTGTGTTTGTCCTTTTCTGTTTCCTGTTATGCCTCTTGATGTATGTTTTGTTTTTCTGAAGGTTTTGTTTTGTGATGTTACTGTGATTGCTAGTTTGCCATTGTATTATGTTTTGTGTCTTGATGTATGCTGTATTTTTCTATGCATTTCTCGTGTTTGTGTTTTGTTGTGCTATGCTGTCGGCCCTTCTGGCCGGTGGTCTATTGTTTTATTTTGTTCTGTTATGTATTCTGTATTGTTTTTATTGTATTTAAATTGCATGCTTTGCATGTAAAAAAAAAAAAAAAAACTTTAACTTTACCCAAATGTTTCATTTTTTTAGGTAAAAGATACATAAAAATTTAAGTGTATAAAGATTGAAGCCCATGATGTCGGAGGCCACAATTAGCCTTGTCAGGGCCTCGGGCATGAATAGTGTCGATTATGAAAACAATTACGGAGTGACGTAGCGACGTGGGGTCACTGTTGCTTCAGGAGCAGGTCACTTACACGAGCTTGGTTTAATATTCAAATATCTTCAAATATATATATATATATATATATATATATATATATATATATATATATATATATATATATATATATATATATATATATATATATATATATATATATAGGGACGAGAATTCTAATTTTCCAAAGCTTTAATATCTTTATTGCATTATGCTGAGCAGATTTGCTCGTTGTACTGAAATATAAAAATTGCAGTCCCCATGACGTAGTGGTAAGACACTCGCCTGGCGTTTCGCGAGTGCTTTGGCCTGGGTTCGTATCCTGGCCGGGTAGGATTTACTGGGCGCCAGTCCTTAGCTGTAGCCTCTGTTTACCAAACATTAAAATGGGTACCTGGTTCTTAAACGATTTGGAGGGACGTATTAAGGGGAATATTAGGATTAAGAACTTGCCCAAAATGCTATGGGTGGTAGTGGCAGTACAAGAATGTAAGAACTATTGTATATATAAATAAAAAAACATAAATATCCTGTAACATTAGTATATAATGTGGGTTAATTTCTGTAATGTTTATATATAGTGAATAAGAACACGGCAGTTACTCTTCAGGAGGTGACTGAAGTGCCAGACTTCATTAACTTTATTATTATTTAGTGACTGAAGTGCCAGGAGGCATTAAAATTCTAACTGTTCATATTTAGTGTCTTAAGACTATGAACGATTTCTTAACATATAGACTGGACAAAAATTTGAATAGATGGAATGCCAGTTGAAAAGTATAGATGAAGAAATAGAACACTGACGTGCAGCATAATTCAACAATTCTATTTTTCATTGTTACACCTCGGAAAACTGGGCGTGAAGACTTGCCTCACATGGTCCAGTAGGCCTATGGTGTTATTGTGTTTAATATAATGAATAATTTCAAGTATGTGTGACAGTGCAACAGTTTCTTACTGAAGCTTGAGGCAGCTTTGAGCGAGCATATGGGTTATATCAAGACTTTACAGGTATAGTGGCTTTACTGTACACTTTGTTGAAGTTATTAAGAAGTCTACAGAATAATTGGTAATTTTTGGTTAGTTATGCTGCCTTGTACATTAAGCTGGTGGGTTGTTCCACTAACCTTGTGCAGAGTACGTTGTACTCGCCTCTCCTAACAGTTAAACGTATGGTTAGACGGGCATGCATAGGCCATATAGGTACACTCAATATATTTAACATTGTGCTCTTAGTCTCAAGTTGTAATACTAGTTGAAGAGAATTTACAAATTAGGTGGACGGGGAAGGGAATTTACACAAAGTGTGTAAGATAGCATTAATGTAGTAGTGATATTTGCCCCGATACGTATAACGGCAGGAACCATCCCTCGTCACTGACAGTTATCCTATAACCTGTCCCAACCCTCCTGTACGGAGCTGCATGCGGCGACTGTCAAGTGTCCTGTCTTGTTCCACCTGACTGTTGGTCGCAGATGTACACAGTCTAACGTAACACAACCAAGGTTGATCAGATAAACTATTGCCTGTATTGTTATTCCCCCCCCCCCCCCCTGCCGTTTTAATACGGTGTCGTGAGCTGTTATGTCCGTAACTGTAAAATGTGATAAACCGGTCTGCCAGCATTACTTAATGTAGGTTGTGTTGGAGCTTAGCGACACTTCCACATGGAACAGTTTTTCCGGATTGGTCAGTACAACAGAGACAATAAGAGATTGATCAAGGTAGTATTCAAGAGCGAGGACATCAAAGAGGACATCCTAGTAAAGAAGAGCAAACTGAGGTATGCAAGGAACTACAAAGAGGTATAAGTTCAGAGGGACATGACCTGGGACGAGATAGTAAGAGCAGCAGATGCAAGGAAAAGGCACAGGGAGAGGGAAGGGAGCCAGAGAACCTCAGCCTCCATCCCGGCAATCCCAGAGGGGAGTGGGGAACCCCAATCCAGCAACTCGGGAACCCCCAGAGGGGAATGCAACACCCCCACCCACCACCCAATAGAACCCCCCTTAACCCCCAGCACAAACCCTACCTTGCCCCTACACAATGCCCCCTATATCACACTATATCACACAAATCCTCCCTCACCCCTTACCCCGAGTATCCCTTGCTTTCCCAGCGCCTGGTCTTCCTGCCTCAGGCAGGCCCAGGCATGACCTAAGCCCTCCATCCCCCACTCCACCTCCCACCAAACCCCTGTCAACTACATCACAGGAGGGAGTGACCTCTCCCCAAGCAATCCCTGCCCCCCAACCTCAAGCACTCCCTGCCCCCTCGCCCCCCGGACTTCTTCCTGCCTCAGGCAGGCCTGAACAAGACCTAATAATTCCATCCCCCACTCCACCTCCCCCTGAACCCCTGGCAACTACCTCACAGTAGGATGAGCCTATCCAAGTAGCAATGACCATGGAACAACTTCCTACACTTGTGGGGAGTGAGGCTGAAAATGGATATAAGAAAGTGAGCTTTAAGGTAATGTACTCAAACATTGATGATATTACCAATAAAGCAAGTGAACTGGTAGAAAGGGCACAAGAAGACACCCCTGATGTAATAGGACTCACGGAAACAAAATTGTCAGGAGTCATAACAGATGCTGTGTTTCCAAAGGACTACTATATAGTAAGGAAAGAGAGGGAAGGAAGAGGAGGTGGAGGAGTGGCCCTGCTGATAAGGAAGGACTGGAGTTTTGATGAGATCAAAATTCCGCGCTGTGACAGGTTCAGAGATTACATAACAGGAACTATAATAATGGGTGGACCTAAGATAATAGTGGCAGTCATTTACAACCCTCCCCTAAATGACAGAAGACCCAGACAGGAGTTTGATAAAAACAACATGGCAACCAATAATATAATAGAGAGAGCAGCATCAGTTGCCTGCATGAATGGCTCAAGACTCTTAATCATGAGCGATTTCAACCATGGAAAGATAGACTCGGACAATGGGGACCCACATGGTGGTGCAGATACGTGGAGAGCTAAACTCTTGGAAGTGGCATCAAGGAACTTTCTGAGCCAGCATGTCAGGGAACCCACAAGAGTGAGAGGCAATGATGTACCAGCTAGACTCGACTTGATATTCACCCTGAATGAGTCAGAAATAAGGGAAGTCAAAGTTGAAGCCCCCATAGGGATGAGTGACCACAGTGTACTGACTTTTGAGTACTTGGTGGAGGTTGGGATAACCTATCCAAGGATGGGATCGGAGGGGAAAAGACTAAATTACCGAAGAGGAAAATATGACGAGATGAGGCACTTTCTAAGGGGAATACCATGGAAAAAAAAATTAGAGACAAGACTGTGCAGGACATGATGGATTTTGTCACCCAGAAGTGCCAGGAAGCTGCAGACAGGTTTATCTCGGTTCAAAAGGAGAGAAACGAAAAACAAAACAAAAAGATCTATGGTTCAACCAGGAATGCAAGGTAGCGAAGCAACTGAATAAAAGAACATGGAGAAACTACAGAAATAACAGAACACCGGAGAGCAGGGAAAGATACCAAAAGGCCAGAAATGAGTACCTCAGAGTGAGGAGGGAAGCAGAGAGACAGTTTGAAAACGACATAGCGAGTAAAGCCAAGACCCAACCAAAGCTGCTCCACAGCCACATCAGGAGGAAAACAGCAGTGAAGGAACAAGTGATGAAATTAAGAAAAGGGGTGAACAGCTACACAATGACAAGGAGGTGCGTGAAGAACTCAACAAGAGATTCCAGGAAGTCTTCACAATAGAACAAGGAGAAGCCCCTGCACTAAATGAGCAGGAGGCAAACCAAGCAACCTTGGAGGAATTTGACCTCACCAGTGATGAGGTCAAAAGGTGTCTGTAGGAGCTGGATGTGACAAAGGCTGTTGGGCCTGACAGAATCTCACCGTGGATACTAAAGGAAGGTGCAGAAGCACTAAGTATGCCACTCTCTATGGTGTATAACAGGACACAACACAACACAGGAGACCTACCAGAAAGTTGGAAGACAGCTAATGTAGTCCCAATATACAAGTAGGGTAACAGGAAAGAGGCACTGAACTACAGGCCGGTTTCCTAACTTGAATACCATGCAAGGTGATGGAGAAGATCGTGAGGAAAAAGCTTGTAGAGCATATGGAGGGAAATAACTTTGTAACGCACCACTAACATGGGTTCAGAGATGGTAAATCATGCCTCACAGGTTAACTAGAAATCTATGACCAGGCAACAAAAATTAGACCGAAAAGAGAAGGGTGGGCCGATGCATTTTCCTGGACTGCCAGAAAGCCTTTGACACAGTACCCCATAAAAGGTTGTTAAAAAAGTTGGAGCAACAGGCAGGAGTAAAAGGGAAGGTGCTGCAGTGGATAAGGGAATACTTAAACCACAGAAAACAGCGAGTAACCGTGAGGGAGGAGACATCAGAGTGGCGAGATGTCACCAGCGGAGTCCCACAGGGCTCAGTACTTGGACCCATCCTGTTTCTAAATGTAACACTGTAAAAGTGTTTGGTTTAGTTTATTTAAAATATATATAGTATATGAGTCAGAGACAAGGATTTGAGAAGGCGCCAGTTTGGTCGGCCTGAGACTCACACCTCTAAGCGTTAATGACCTCAAGTGACCTGAGGTCAGATCATGCTAATTTCACCTTGCTTCTGCTAATCTTATAATTGGAGCCTGGTAGCCTTCAAACATGCCGACGTTTAAGGAGTGGCTTGGTAGAGTGCCTGAGGCTATCTACTTGTGGGCGGAGTTAGTTACTAGGTTCCCCAACTCGGAGAGCAGAGCATAGGGATAGAGAAGAACAGGAGCCAGCCAACAGAGCAGAGAAGACGGCCTAGCCAGGGAGGCTGTCGGCCGGCAGGGCGGGACAGTCTCTGTCAACTACAACCCCCCCCCCCCCCCCCTCTCAATATAGCTATAGGCAGACACTTGGTGAGTTGAGCATTAAGGTGACATGAACGTGCTTACAAATGTTGTGTGAGAAGCAGGGGCAGTCAAGTTGTAGGGTTCTCAAATTCTTGGATGATGGCTCACATTGAATATTAATCTTTAACATTTTAATTGAATTGCTTAAATTATGATACTTATCAAGTGAAATATAATTGAATTTATTATTTAAATGGTCTTTAACTTTGTTTTCTAGAGTTTTTGAGTTGAGATGAGAAAGCCTTTGCGGATTCATGATTTAATGAGTACATGATACAGATGGAACAGATTAATAATGACCTCGTGTTAACATCTTTGAGAATTTTGTGATACAGACAAGTTCCATTCCTTATCTTGTATGTAATGGTCTAGAATGGATGGTGGCAGTATTTCTTCTTCTACTATCTACTCTTCTACTTCTACTATCTACTCTTCTACTTCTATCTATCTACTTCTATCTATCTACTCCTCTCCCTCCACCCCTCTCCGAACTTTCCCTTTCAACTAATGACCCTCCTCGCTCCCCCCACCTCTCTACCTCTCTCACCCCAACCCCTCACTAATTACTTCATTATTCATTTCTTTCCTTTCGTTTCTCTTAGACGTTTGTGGCAGTGAAATGTGCTCTAGAGTTCTCTCTAGAGTTTCGGGTAGCTGATCAAGCTATAATGCCTTGTAGTTGTAGCACCTAGGTAATCGAATACCTAGGTTACAAGGTGTTGAACGAGAGAGGTTGCCTTAGGAACTCTGGAGGTGCTCTAGAATAGGTGCTCTAGAACTGAGGACGGGATAACGGACAAGAGAGAGCTGTTTCCCCCGGCTTCGTTAGTTAACTGGGGGGGTTGGAATAATGGACAAGAGAGAGTCATTTCCCCACCCCCGTTACAATGTTTGCAGCGATGTTGAACAATGTTTATGGTAGTGTTCATTTAACATTGTTCAGTCCCACGTGTTCTTTTGCCGCTCAGGCGCTATCAGGGAGATCTTGACAGGTGTTTAATATTCGCGAGTTTAGCGAATTTTTTTCAGGTTAGGAGATAGTGATTCTCTGGCGATGTGTTTTAGTGATTTTGTGAGTTTTGGGAAGTTCAGGGAATGTTCACCAGAACTTGCGTGTGTAGGGATTTATGTTAGTGATAATTTTGGCGATTTGGGAACTTAGAGGTTGGTGGTAGTGCAGGTCAGCTGAGTGTGACAGGTGACCCCGCATGTCCAAGGGGGACACCCAGCCTCCGCTGGTTGCCAGGTCAGTTGGGGAGTGGCAGGTGTAGTTCTTAAGTAGTTTTAAGTGGTGGTTCTGCTCAGATTATTGCGATCGACTGTTTTACTCCATTTGAACGCAATAACCCGAGGTGTACTGGTTTTGTACAGCATACTAGGGGGAGGCTTAGTATGTCAGTAGACTTCACGTTGGGGACGCTCGACGTTAGACTCTTCGCCGCAAATAACATCAGAGGGACGTTGATTTATGTTAAGAACTAAATACCAGCAGAGTTAGTGGAACCCCCGTCAAAAACGCAAGGTATAGACAGTGTCTGTGTTAAATTATCATTAAGGGAAGGGGAATTTATTGTAGTTAATTTGTATGTATCCAGGAACTGCTTCGACGCTCACTATCTACCTGACTGCATTTATACTAATCCTTCACTGCTCATTGGGGACCTTAATGCTCGGCACACAAGCTTTGAGACAGTGGGTAGTATTAATGTTAATGGGGTCAAGTGGTTACAGTTTCTACAAGATCATCCAGATACCTGTCTCTTGGGAAACAATGAACCACCTCACATCAGGGGAGGACGGCTTGACTATGCCTGCATGTTAAACTCTCAGGGGATTATGGGGGAGGCTCGGGTTGTTCGGGAACTACTTAGTGACCACTTTGCCTTGAAAATTGAACTACCACTGGGGGAAAAAACAAGTCCACTTTCAAAGGACAAGACTAAATATTAATAAAAATATGACAAATTATTTTATTCAAAATATGGGAGATTGGTATCAACAATACACGCCGCTTTGCGTTGATAGTTTTTACGAGGACATGGTCGAGAACATAGATAAATGAGTACAGAGAGAAAATAACGGGGGCAGGGGCAGCAAGACGCATGGACCTAAGAAATTTAAATATTCCAATGATAAGCAAGTTAAGGGGTAGGTGAGAATGCTACGGAGTGCACATAAAGAATGGTTAAACAATGGAATGAGGGATGAAGATAAAAATACAATGTTGGAAGTGGCTAGGAAATGCAGTCAGGTGAGGAAGGAGGCGCGGGACAGACACTGGCAAGACTTTGCTCAGTCCATTGGTAATACTAAGAACCTTAAAGACATATGGAGAGCAGTAAATAAAATCAGGGGTTGTAAGACCAAATTCATTGCTCACTCAGATCCTGGGAAGGTTGTTAATGAGTTAGTAGATAAATGGGCTAGTGCTGCTGGTATGGAGTCCTTACCTGCAGGCACGAGAGTCATCATTGAGTCATGGGACAACCCGTCCTCTTAAAAAGAACGTCACTTTTCGCTCGTATGCGCACTATGGCCAAATTTGGACGTAATTTGAAATGAAATCGACTCACAAAAGTGACGTTCTGTTCCGTTTTCTATTTGAGTCATCCCGCTTACGCGCAGGGGTTATAAGAAGACACTTTAAATTCACGTTTTTCATAACGTTTTGAAACTTTATGAGAATTTCCTGCCCACCTAACCTATCAGAGGACCTTAACTTACTGTTGTTGAAAAAAAAAATCCCAAATTTATTTTCATTTTTTTTCAATTTAAAATTACGTCCAAATTCGGCCATACGGGCAAACGGCCAAAAGTGACGTTCTTTTCAAGAGGACAGGTTGATGGGAAAATATTAGAAATGGAATAACTTTATGTGCTTGAAATACAGGATTAGTAACATGCACTGAGATAACTTACGATGAGCTACTGAATGCTATAAAAAGTGGCAGCTCTACTGCTCCGGGGAAAGATGGAGTAACATATGACATTCTTTATTATTTAGCTGGTATGAAACCGGCTTACTTGCCTTACTTGATTTGAATTGCATTTGATTTGAAACCCTTACTTGATTTGTTTAACATGAGTTATAGGGAGGGAAAGTTACCAAGAAAATGGAAGGAGACGGTCATCATTCCTATCCCTAAGTCAAACGGAGGCTACAGGCCTGTCTCCTTAACATCCTGCTTTTGTAAATGATAGAGAGGATTTTGTTAAATAGGCTACTCTACCTTGTAGGTGATAACATGTCCAATAATCTCTTTGGTTTTATCAAAGGCAAAATTACTGCGGACTGTCTCTTAAAGTCTTTGTCTAATGTGGATGACAATTGTAGAGTTTTTGTTGATCTGTAAGGAGCATTTGATAAAGCCAATGGGGAAGTAATCTTATACGAATTAGCCAATCTGGGAATAACAGGGAGATTGCTACATTGGATAAGGGATTATCTACAAGGGGGAAAAGTTCAGGTGTATTACCAGGGAAACATGTCTGAGGAACGGAGGTTTCAGTCAGGTACCCCCCAAGGGGGAGTTTTAAGTCCCACCTTATTAAATGTATTAATGAACAGATTAGCCCCTGGACCCCTGGAGGATACATCAGAGAAGTATCCTCCAGGGGTCACGATGATCATATATGCTGATGACATTCTTATACAAGGCACTTCTGGGAACAAAATACAAACTGCTCTCAACATACTTAGTACAACCTGTCACAAGTTAGGCTTAGTTATAAATGCAGATAAAACCAAATATGAGTATAGGAAACGAAGAAATATAACACTTACTCTAAATGGTGTGGAACTGAGCCGTGTTCAGAAGTACAAGAATCTGGGCATGTATGTTGGATACACATGAGAGTAAAAATGCTGAAATAAATCATATCAGCACCTTATGTAAAGCCCGTCTGCATCCTCTAAAAGCACTGGCTTTTTCTGGTAAAGGTGTTTGGGTACCTATCTTGCGGATGTTATACATAAGCACTGTTCGGTCCCAGATAGACTACGCAGCACCCGTTTTGTCTTACACAGGCCAAGGCAGAATTCAGAAAATAGAGCTGATACAGAACGAGGCTATGAGGATTATTCTTGGATGTCAAAGAAATGCAATGATTAAAATAATGAGAATAGAATTAAATTTACAGTGTGTGTATGATAGAGTCCGTGACATTAACGCTAGAGTATCTATTCGTTTCATGCGGAGAAAAGGAGGGGATAAGCTGTTTCAGAGCGTTCAGACCTGCTTGAGTGACGTACACACTTCCAGGAAACTGAGAGAGACATGCTATACGAGGGGATTAGCTCAAGACCTCAGGAAATACGGTGTACTTGACTGCTGCTAACCCTCTCGACAGTGTAATAGGACTGCTCCCTGGAAAGTACAGAAAATAGACGTCGAAATTGTACCCCTCAAGGTGAAAAAGATTCATCATGAACCGGGACAATTACGGTGTTTGTATGGAAGTATGATATCTCGGTTATCAAGAGGCAATAGTTTACATGTATATTGTGACGGGTCGGTGGCGGAGGATGGCATGGCAGGGTGTGGTGTCCTAATAAGGGAATATACTGCGTATGGGACTGTGGACAGGATAACTGAACTTCGACTTAGTAATTATATATCATCCACACAAGCTGAACTGCAGGCCATTCTGGCGTGTTTGGAGGAAGTACGTCATGACAACAAAGATGTTTTTGTATTTGTTGATAGCCATGGAGCACTTGATTCTTAAGGAATCAATCCACTCGAAATCCAGTCTTCATGTCCATAGTTGAGGATTATAAGAAAAGGATAACTGAGATACAGCTGAAAGGTCACAATGTGAAATTCATGTAGATTCCATCTCATGTTGGAATAGTGCTCAACGAGGTGGCGGATGACTTGGCCAAACGTACCACATCAAAACCACAAGTTGACATCGAATGCGAATTCACAATGAGACAAATAAGAAGCAAAATCAGAAATATTCAGGCACAGGCAGAAGTGGCGAGGATAGGTATAATGTATGAGGGAAGTCAAACCATGAAACACTACATGTATGTGAGTCAAAACACCCATTTCACTTATGGTAAAAGGAGAAATGCTTGGAGTGAATCTGTGCACATGCGGCTCAGGCTTGGGTACAAATATTACTGGGAATATGAGATAGGTGTGCATGATAATGACACGAAGTGTAAACTATGTGATATTTTAAGGTCTCAAACCCTTGCCTATTACGTTCTTGATTGTCCGTTGATATATATAGAAACACTGAGAAAAGGACTGTTGTTGAACAAATAGCCTGGATGTGTCACAATGGAAAGGTTGATGATATTCTTGAGAGATATAAGAATTTTGCACCAAGACTGTAATCTATTGTTGAATTATCTGCATGTCTCATGCAAATTGCCTATATAGTATACCTAGGTCATAAAACTATTTGTATGTACGTCTGATACCATACTACTTGTGTAAAGGAGGAAATCTAAATGTTTATCTCTCAAAATGTTCGGTAATATGTTTATTGTTTGTGAAGTGTGTCTATGTATATATTAACACGATGTACTGAACGGGGTGAGAATAGCTTGAGCTACCTCATCCCTTTTTGTGTATTTTACCTCAATAAACTTATTTCAATTTCAATTTCAATTTCAGATTTTGCAGGTGGGGGCTAATAGATTAGGCTTACATTTCTTGTTCTCTCCTGATTCCATGTATGACTGGCCGTCATCTGAGGTAACTTCTTCCTGTTACACACAGCCAGATTGTGTAACAGGAAGAAGTCTTGGACACACATTTGTTCAATGCTAAATGTAGAGAAATCAGCAGAGCATTGCTCAAATAAAATAAGCTGCCTCAACTTAAAATAAGCTCAAATAAAATAAGCGATCCTCAAATAAGTAGCTGCCTCACCAATTGATGATAAATGTTTTTGATTCATGTACAGCAACACCATATAGTATTGGTAATCTAGAAAAATAAAGCAATATTATAATACAGCCTTTAAGATGAAAACTATACACTATGTATACTGTATGTGAATATATATATATATATATATATATATATATATATATATATATATATATATATATATATATATATATATATATATATATATATATATATATATTTTGGTAGCAGTCTTTCCTGTAGACATATATTATTAAATATGACCAAAAAAGTAAGATTAATAATTCTAACACGAATTTTTTCGATCTTTCGTACGTTTCTTTTCACTGTTGGTGGTAATTCAAAAATCAATTCTCCAAAATTCATTTTTATTTCTAGTCTGACGCGACACTTGAGCGCGTTTCGTAAAACTTATTACATTTTCAAAGACTTTAGCTTACACATACACAACTGAATAGAACTTACACATCTTCGATTTGTTTATATCTACATTTGAGTGAGGTGGATGGGGTGAGGTGGTATTAATAGGGTATTAAATTCCTAAACACAAGACAGAACACGAAACAATGGGTATTGAATGGAAGTGATTTGTAGAAAGCCTATTGGTCCATATTTCTTGATGCTTCTATACTGGAGCGGAGTCTTGAGGTTGGTAGAATATAGTTGTGCATTAATTGGCTGTTGATTGCTGGTGTTGACTTCTTGATGTGTAGAGCCTCGCAGACGTCAAGCCGCCTGCTATCGCTGTATCTATCGCTGATATCTGTGTTGTTTACTAGGATTTCTCTGGCGATGGTTTGGTTGTGGGAAGAGATTATATGTTCCTTAATGGAGCCCTGTTGCTTATGCATCGTTAAACGCCTAGAAAGAGGTGTTGTTGTCTTGCCTATATACTGTTTTTTTTGGAGCTTACAGTCCCCAAGAGGGCATTTGAAGGCATAGACGACGTTGGTCTCTTTTAAAGCGTTCTGCTTTGTGTCTGGAGAGTTTCTCATGAGTAGGCTGGCCGTTTTTCTGGTTTTATAGTAAATCGTCAATTGTATCCTCTGATTTTTGTCTGTAGGGATAACGTTTCTAATAACAATATCTTTCAGGACCCTTTCCTCCGTTTTATGAGCTGTAGAAAAGAAGTTCCTGACAAATAGTCTAATAGGGGGTATAGGTGTTGTGTTGGTTGTCTCTTCAGAGGTTGCATGGTGTTTCACTTTCCTTCTTATGATGTCTTCGACGAAACCATTGGAGAAGCCGTTGTTGACTAGGACCTGCCTTACCCTACAGAGTTCTTCGTCGACTTGCTTCCATTCTGAGCTGTGGCTGAGAGCACGGTCGACATAAGCGTTAACAACACTCCTCTTGTACCTGTCTGGGCAGTCGCTGTTGGCATTTAGGCACATTCCTATGTTCGTTTCCTTAGTGTAGACTGCAGTGTGGAAACCTCCGCTCTTTTCCATGACTGTTACATCTAGAAAGGGCAGCTTCCCATCCTTTTCCATCTCGTAAGTGAAACGCAGCACGGAACTCTGCTCAAATGCCTCCTTCAGCTCCTGCAGATGTCTGACATCAGGTACCTGTGTAAAAATGTCGTCAACATACCTGCAGTATATGGCCGGTTTCAAGTTCATTTCGACTAAGACTTTTTGCTCGATGGTACCCATGTAGAAGTTTGCAAACAGGACACCTAGGGGGGAACCCATGGCGACCCCATCTACTTGTTTATACATGTGCCCATCCGGGGGCTCAAGAAGGGTGCCTCTTTAGTACAAGCTAGGAGTAGTTTCCTCAGAATGTTTTCTGGTATGTCAAGAGGAGTGCAGGCCGGATCACGATGCACTCTGTCGGCTATCATCCCGATTGTCTCGTCCACAGGTACGTTGGTAAACAGGGATTCTACGTCCAACGAGGCTTGTCTGTCTTGTGTTTAGGAATTTAATACCCTATTAATACCACCTCACCCCATCCACCTCACTGAAATGTAGATATAAACAAATCGAAGATGTGTAAGTTCTATTCAGTTGTGTATGTGTAAGCTAAAGTCTTTGAAAATGTAATAAGTTTTACGAAACGCGCTCAAGTGTCGCGTCAGACTAGAAATAAAAATGAATTTTGGAGAATTGATTTTTGAATTACCACCAACAGTGAAAAGAAACGTACGAAAGATCGAGAAAATTCGTGTTAGAATTATTAATCTTACTTTTTCGGTCATATTTAATAATATATGTCTTCAGGAAAGACTGCTACTAAAATATACTAATATTAAAACGCACGACCCAGCAGCAAGGTATCAAGCCTTCACGATAAAATATCGCCAAGATCTGATTCGTGATCAGATATACAAGGCAGAAAATGAAATCAAAGACAACAAAGCGCAACTACTTCATGCTACAAACGAATGGAGAAATAGCAACATCGACGAAAGTCTCCGTTCCCGCATTGAACAACACCTCGACATCCTCACAGACCGACATCACCTCAGCACTGAAACAAGGATTATCAAGAAACTTACAACGTTATATGGAGGACCTATGGCAATTCCACGACCGAGAGATGGCTTCCTGAACCTTGCAGGAATTAACCTCACTGAGGACCAAGTTACTCTCCTAAATCTGGGTATAAACTGTCACGTTATGTCCAGACCGAGTGAGATGGCCCGGAAAGTGGAGTTGGAAATTCTGTTGGACGACATATTCGACCTCGAGACACAAAAGAAGGTCATTACCAAAGATACCTTACAAGCAGAACTTATTGCAGAAGGAGGAAAGAATCGAAGCAACTACAGAAGCACCATACTGTCCCCCGAGCTCAAAGCGGCAGCTAAGAGCCTTCGTGAGAACAAGGAGATAGTTGTCAGGAGAGATGACAAGTTGCCAATATACGTCATTCTTAAAAAAGACGAATATCTGGCGAAAATGAACCTCATACTCTCTGACCAAACTAAATTCCAAAGGGTAACGAAGGACACTACAGCCGAATTGAAAGCAAAGGTCAACAAACTGATCGAAACTGTGAATGCCAAGAAATCCGGACTCCACCTGCCAAAGGTTATTGGGAAATATAAACCTGGATATGCGTATGGAAATGTCAAGACACACAAGCCTGGAAACCCACTTCAGCCAATCATTAGCCAGATACCCACACCCACGTACAGACTGGCGAAGCGACTCAACAGCCTGCTGACTCCTTATGTCCCTTGCGCCTTCAGCCTGAAGTCTCCAAAGGAATTTGTTGACTTACTGCGGGGCACACGGGCCACAGAAATAAGAGCCTCGTTGGACGTAGAATCCCTGTTTACCAACGTACCTGTGGACGAGACAATCGGGATGATAGCCGACAGAGTGTATTGTGATCCGGCCTGCACTCCTCTTACATACCAGAAAACATTCTGAGGAAACTACTCCAAGCTTGTACTAAAGAGGCACCCTTCTTGAGCCCGGATGGGTACATGTATAAACAAGTAGATGGGGTCGCCATGGGGTCCCCCCTAGGTGTCCTGTTTGCAAACTTCTACATGGGTACCATCGAGCAAAAAGTCTTAGTCGAAATGAACTTGAAACCGGCCATATACTGCAGGTATGTTGACGACATTTTTACACAGGTACCTGATGTCAGACATCTGCAGGAGCTGAAGGAGGCATTTGAGCAGAGTTCTGTGCTGCGTTTCACTTACGAGATGGAAAAGGATGGGAAGCTGCCCTTTCTAGATGTAACAGTCATGGAAAAGAGCGGAGGTTTCCACACTGCAGTCTACACTAAGGAAACGAACATAGGAATGTGCCTAAATGCCAACAGCGACTGCCCAGACAGGTACAAGAGGAGTGTTGTTAACGCTTATGTCGACCGTGCTCTCAGCCACAGCTCAGAATAAAAGCAAGTCGACGAAGAACTCTGTAGGGTAAGGCAGGTCCTAGTCAACAACGGCTTCTCCAATGGTTTCGTCGAAGACATCATAAGAAGGAAAGTGAAACGCCATGCAACCTCTGAAGAGACAACCAACACAACACTTATACCCCCTATTAGACTATTTTACAGGAACTTCTTTTCCACAGCTCATAAAACGGAGGAAAGGGTCCTGAAAGATATTGTTAATAGAAACGTTATCCCTACAGACAAAAATCAGAGGATACAATTGACGATTTACTATAAAACCAGAAAAACGGCCAGCCTACTGATAAGAAACTCTCCAGACACAAAGCAGAACGCTTTAAAAGAGACCAACGTCGTCTATGCCTTCAAATGCCCTCTTGGGGACTGTAAGCTCCAAAAAAAACAGTATATAGGCAAGACAACAACATCTCTTTCTAGGCGTTTAACGATGCATAAGCAACAGGGCTCCATTAAGGAACATATAATCTCTTCCCACAACCAAACCATCGCCAGAGAAATCCTAGTAAACAACACAGAAATCATCGATAGATACAGCGATAGCAGGCGGCTTGACGTCTGCGAGGCTCTACACATCAAGAAGTCAACACCAGCAATCAACAGCCAATTAATGCACAACTATATTCTACCCACCTCAAGACTCCGCTCCAGTATAGAAGCATCAAGAAATATGGACCAATAGGCTTTCTACAAATCACTTCCATTCAATACTCATTGTTTCGTGTTCTGTCTTGTGTTTAGGAATTTAATACCCTATTAATACCACCTCACCCCATCCACCTCACTCAAATGTAGATATAAACAAATCAAAGATGTGTAAGTTCTAATCAGTTGTGTATGTGTAAGCTAAAGTCTTTGAAAATGTAATAAGTTTTACGAAACGCGCTCAAGTGTCACGTCAGACTAGAAATAAAAATGAATTTTGGAGAATTGATTTTTGAATTACCACCAACAGTGAAAAGAAACGTACGAAAGATCGAGAAAATTCGTGTTAGTATTATTAATCTTACTTTTTCGGTCATATTTAATAATAATATATATATATATATATATATATATATATATATATATATATATATATATATATATATATATATATATATATATATATATATATTGGTGTATACTGGCAGCAGGTTTTCTTTCAAACATGTTTCATTGAATATGACCGCATATTCTGTATTTATTATTTTCTGGTTTAGGGCTTCTATCCCTCTAACTATTTTCTTAGCATCAGGGCTTAATTGGAATAGGAGTTCTCCAAAACTCATTTTCGTACTTTTAAGGTGAAGGTTAAATCACTTCTTTTCTTCACCTTAAAAGTACGAAAATGAGTTTTGGAGAACTCCTATTCCAATTAAGCCCTGATGCTAAGAAAATAGTTAGAGGGATAGAAACCCTAAACCAGAAAATAATAAATACAGAATATGCGGTCATATTCAATGATTCAATGAAACATATATATATATATATATATATATATATATATATATATATATATATATATATATATATATATATATATATATATATATATATATATATATATAATATATATATTATTATATATATATATATATATATATATATATATATATATATATATATATAACTGAAAACTCCACACCCCAGAAGTGACTGGAACCTATACTGCCAGGAACACTATGCAACTGGTGTACAGAAAACCTTAACCACTCGACCATCACGACTGTACAAAAGATGATGGTAGCCGAGGCAATTTGCCCATCATCCCGACGGCATTCTGGAGACAATCTTGGGAGAAATATTTTATCAAATCACCTCATTTTTTGGGCCACGTGAGCGGTGTTCCTACTCTTATAGCGAACTGTCTTCTGTTTTGTGTTAGAAAGGGTCACGTTTCTCTCGGTTATGTCTTTCTTGATACTTTCCTCCTTCTTGCGAGTCATTGTGAAGTATTAAATGCAAACTAAACCTTGAAGAAATGATGTTTTTAACCATTTCTCATGTGAATATGAATAAGTATAAATAAAATTCATGTTGTAAGGTTAAGTGGTTGTTTTAATAATTTACATCGTTGTAAAAAAAAAAATTCTTTGATGAATATTGTCAAAGGAATATTTATCTATACAGAAATATAAATATAAAGCTATATAAATTGAACAAATAGCTTTTTACCATATTTAGTGTATATGTCACAATTCTAGGATGCACGAAAGGAAAATAAATGTGAATATAAACTTACTTAATATTTGATGACACAACATGGCAGCAGAAGGTGAAACATAAAAGTTAGACACAAAAGTCTTGGCCGAGACTCAGGTATTTGTTACAGTAATTATTGATGATCATATCAGCATATTGGTCGACGAGGATGTACCCTACATGGCAAGGGTCCTGGCAGTTCCAGTAGTGCCACGGGGGAGTGTGCAGGAGTTGTGCCTCACAGCGGAGGGTGTAGGCCCGGGAGAGTGGCACGGTGCTGTCCCAGATGATCACACCTGTCCCTGACAGTGCCGCCACCGCCGCCTTGTTGTACAACGGGTAGTTACTCCGGGTGTTGATGGCTTTCCATGCATTTGGTTCGCTGGCTCTCTGAGGGTAAATTCTCTTTTCTTTATCACTAATATTTCATTCATGCACGTTGTAATGAATTCTGGTTTTAAAGTTATTTTTGAAAATTAGCAAAATATAATATATACAAAAATTTACCAGAATGCAATATGAAATACTCTTTGCTTATAAAACAGCTTTATTTAAAAAAAAAAAATAACAGTAGTAGCAGCAATAACAATGCAACAGTGACACTACCACTGTAGTAACTCCAGAATTTAAGGCGCACGGAAGGAAAAGTAATTACATCAGGTAACATACAAACAGCTTGGTGGGATGAATTGTCGGTTTAAGAATTTCTTAGGCTTTAGGCATCTCTAAGATATGGGGTCATATATGAAAGATATACCTAAATAAAATAATGTTGAAAGTAATCAACATAAATAAATCCTAATAGGATTAAGTTATCAATTTAATATCCCGTAGAAAAAGGGGAAAATTTTTCGTTTAATTTTTTTATAAGCCACAACCTTGTAAGCCCAAGGCACTGTGACTAATGGATAATCCGACACTGCCCAGAACTACCAACATCACTACACGGAACTCCAAAGTTACCAAAAAGCCAGAAGCCAAGTCACCAACTGTAGCAGACCCAATACTCTCATGGTATCGAGAACCATAGCAAACCCAATACTCTCATGGTATCGAGAACAATAGCAGACCCAATACTCTCATGGTATCGAGAACCATAGCAGACCCAATACTCTCAGGGTATTGAGAACGTAGCTGCCCAATACTCTCAGGGTATCGAGAACCGTAGTAGATTTACTACTATTTAGGGTATCAAGAACCGTAATTGTTTCACTACTCTCAGGATATCGAGAGCCGTAGTAGTTGCACTACTCTCTGGGTATCGAGGTCCATAATAAATACTCGGCTCCCTGAGAGTAGTGTATCACTTGGAAACAGTATCTGTAGGACATCAAATAACAATAAAATACACTGTTTTAGGAATCAAGGAACAGAAAGATACTCATATTACCCTAAGGTCGTCGAGGAGCTTAAAGACGACAGTAGTGTTGGCTGCGAGGCCGGTGAGTTGGTCCTTGAAGCTACTGATGTGCGTCCTATACAAGGCGACGGCTGCCTCGGGTCCCTGGCTCTGGTACACATCTTGAGTTGCTTCCATCCAGTGCAGTGCCGCAGCTGTAGGGAACCTCCATGTTATGACTCGATCATTCATCGTGTATTGTATGCAGCACATGCATTCATCATATGTTGTTTGGAGTACATGTATTCATCATGTATTGTCTGGAGTACATGCATTCATCATTTATTGTATGCAGTACAAGCATTCATCATGTATTATATGCAATACATGCATTCATCATGAATTGAATAACGTGCATGCATTCATCATGAATTGAATGACGTGCATGCATTCATCATGAATTGAATAACGTGCATGCATTCATCATGAATTGAATAACGTGCATGCATTCATCATGAATTGAATAACGTGCATGCATTCATCATGTATTATTTGGAGTACATGCATTCATCATGAATTGTTTGGAGTACATGCATAATGCATACACTGCATGCAGTACATGCACTCATCCAGCGCAATTCAGACATTTTTGTGTCTGAATTGTCTATTTTTGTGTCTGAAATCTAATATTAATTTAATGACTTAATTTTATTCTATTAATTACTATCTGACTTCTTGTTAGACAGATAAACTTTCTTAATGAGTGAATAAATCTGTACTTGAGTTAAGATCCAGTGCATTATACTGTAACAATTGACTGCAAGAACAGGTAACACTAATATCCACAAAGCAATATGTAAGTGTCAACCGGTTGCGAAGTGCCTGTTCCCTTGGTAGGTAGACACTTGCAATGGATGCGTCAAATGAACTCTGCCGGATAAATGATGGTATAAGTACTTATGTACTGAACATTAGCAGTTACTTTGTAAATAAAATATAATTTAAGTAATAAATAAATGTTGTAAAGCTGACTACTGACCGATGATGACGAGTGTCGGGGAGCGGTGAGGGTGCTGCTCCCACTCCGTCAGCTTCTCCGGCAGGATCTTCAATAATGTATCCCAGTAGTAGGTTAGGTGGAAGTTAACTCCAAGGTCACGTACTTCAATATTTTGCCAGAGTTTGGAAGTATGAAGTTCTGCCTCTAGAGCAGCTGCACTAAGCCACTTGCCCTGTGGGTATAGAGCGATTTTTAGTTTGTGAAACATTGTATATTGGCTTATACTGGCTGTGTGTAGACCTATACTGGGATGTGTATAGTCCTATACGGAGCTGTGTGTAGTCCTATATTGGGATGTGTGTAATCATTTACTGAGCCCGTGTGTAGTCCTATACTGGGATGTATGTAGGCCTGTAATGATGTATGTGGAGGCCTACATTAAGCCGGTAGAAGGCTGTATACACGACTACAATGAACTATGTGAAGCCATACACTGGGCAATACGTCTGCCTACAAAGCGGTATTATGTCTATGCGGAATTATATGTATGGTTTCACTATGTTGAGCACAGGTCGACACAAGCGTTATGCAAGCTTTCAATGAGAGGCTAACACTATTCTGTGTGTTTTAATAGAACACACAGAAAACACACGTTCTATTAAAACACGTTTTAATAGAACGTGTTTTAAATGTTATGACATAACATTTTGGAGCAAAGGTTTTTAAAATGTTAGTTCTAATTATTAATTATTGCAATTATTTTGGTATAAATATATTTATTGCATTTAGAAGAATAGGGAAAAAAAGAAGAGAGAGAGAGAGAGAGAGAGAGAGAGAGAGAGAGAGAGAGAGAGAGAGAGAGAGAGAGACAGAGAGAATGCGAAAGGAAGGAGAGAGAGAGAAAGGGAACAGAGGGACAGGGACAGAGGGAGACAGGGGGGGACATAAAGGGTCAAGGGGAAAGAGAGGGACAGGGGACAGAGAGGGAGACAGGGACAGAGGGGAAGACAGGGACAGAGAGGGAGACAGGGACAGAGAGGGAGACAGTGAAAGCGAGGGAGACAGGGTCAGAGGGGAAGACAGGGTCAGAGAGGGGGACAGAGAGAGGGACAGGAGGACAGAGAAGGGGACAGGGGCACAGAGAGGGAGACGGGGGGACAAAGTGAGGGACAGAGAGTCAGAGAGAGACAGAGGGACAGAGAGAAAGACAAGAGGACAGAGAGACGGACAGGGGGACAGAGAGAGGGACGGATGAACACAGAGAGGGACGGGGGGACAGAGATGGGACAGGGAGACAAGGAGGGGGGGAAAAGGGGACAGAAAGATGGACGGGGGGACAGAGGGCACAGAGAGAGTGACGGGGGACAGAGGGAGGGACGGGGGTCAGAGAAAGAGACGGGGGGAAAGAGAGGGGGACGGGGGGACAGAGAGGGCGACGGAGGAAAAGAGAGCGGGACGGGGGACAGAGAGAGGGACGGGGGACAGAGAGAGGGACAGGGGACAGATAGAGGGACAGAGGAAAAGAGAGGGGACAGAGAGGAGATGGGGGGACAGAGGAAAAGAGAGGGGGCAGAGAGGAGACGGGGGGACAGAGAAAGGGACAGAGGTGTTTAGTCTGGCTGGAAGGAGACGTCTTCCCGATTGCTGGCAGTTGATGGTAGTTGAAGATGATAGGTGTTGGTAGTGTTTCTTCATTCTTCATTGGTCTTCATTCTTCTGGCGCACTTCCCAGGAATGATGTCATTATCAGCAAGTTACTGGCGTGGTGTCACCCAGGTCGGCTTCTGTGACTGGATGGAGCTCACTTACGCTTTAGCTATCTTTGGGAGTGGCTCTGCTCTTTGATCGTTCTATCCATTACATGAATTTCATCTGCCGCAGTTGGTAAAGAGGCAAGCAACAGCCATTCGAGAAGGGACGAAGTATTTATAGTGTTAACAGCGATCAAGCTCTCACAACTTCACAGTTGCCATTACAAGCAAGCCTGCACGTTGTTTCGGCTGGTGTCATGACTGGAGTTTACGAAGACACAGAGGAAGACAGCCATGGATATGTGTGTCCCTAGAAAAAGCCATGAACCAGAGAAACTGAATACATAGTCAAGGTGAGGCTGTTCTTGACAGCAAGTATTGTGTGCTCATTCTGCACTGGTGAGTTAGCCTTAGTGGAAGGAAGTACCCCTAAGTCTTTGGAGACTTAAGGCTTGCTGCACGTATGGAGTTAGTGGAGAGTTGAATCGCTTAGTCAGTTTTAGCCAACCCCTACGACGCTTTCATAATTTTTTATGTATTGTGTATTAAAAATAAGTTTGTTGTGTTATAATAATATTTGAATATTATTATAAAATATTTATTATTATAATAATCTTATATAGTATAGCTATATACTATGACTATGTATAGTTAGGCGAAGATTAGGTTAGGTGTTTAGGTTCTATTGGCGATTATTTGTATTTGAAGTACCTGGGTGCAACCCGTCCTTGACACAAGTCCATTACATCCAGTGGTCAACTCCACAGATGCATTCATAAATTTTAACATGCTGTTCATTCAAAACGGGAATTTTCTCAAATATAAATTAATATTATAATATATTAGCATATTGTGCATATATAGGTTAGATTAGGTTAGATGTTTAGGTTCTGTTCGCGATTATTTGTATTCAACCCGTCCTCGACTCAAGTCCATTACATTCAGCGGTCAACCCCACAGACGCATTCATAAATTTTAACATACTGTTCACTCAAAATGGGAATTTTCTCAAGTATAAATTAATATTATAATATATTAGCATATTGTGTATATATAGGCATAGGATAGGTTAGGTTAGGTGTTTAGGTTCTGTTGGCGATTATTTGTATTTGTAATACGTGGGTGAAGCATTTATAGCGTTGTGATTCGAACAAAATTCGTCAGTGAAACACTTGTTCCGGATATGTTCGAACGTCAGCAGTTGTGAGTCGTGTGTAAACCACTTTTCATTCATAAACAGGGGGTTTGGCGGGTGGATGGAATCACTTTTGGATCTTTGTTTGGAGGACGGGCTGTTGTATTTGCAACCCGTTCTCGCAAATTTAATAAGTCAATATTGACTTATTAAATATGTGCATAGGTGACATACTTAACATAATAGATACCCTTAAAAAGATTCATAGAAAACACCGACCTTACCTAACCTACTTAGTATGTTAAGATAAGCATCTTATTGCTTCGTAATTACAATTATTACCTAACCTATAATAGGTATAGGTTAAGTAATAATTGTAATTACAAAGCAATAAGATGCTTATCTTAAGATACTAACAAGTTAGGTAAGGTCGGTGTTTTCTATGAATCTTTTTAAGGGTATCTATCATGTTTAGTATATCACCTATGCACGTAGTTAATAGGTCAATATTGACTTTACGAATTTGCGAGAACGGGTTGTGTATTTGTAATACGTGGGTGAAGCATTTGTAGCGTTGTGGTTCGAACAAAATTCGTCAGTGGAGCACTTGTTCCGGAAGTGTTCGAACGAAATCAGTTGAGTCGTGTGTAAACCGTTTTTCATTCATAAACACAGCCCGTCGGGCCTGTGAACCTCTTCAGGGAGGCGGACTTTCCCCCGTTGGCGGTCCCAGACCTGTCAGAAGGTGCTGCTGTGGACAGTGTTACTACCCGGTCCTCTGTTGCCCAGTTGCCGGTCTCTGATGCCAGCCTCGATGTGGCTGTGGGTGTCGGAGTGGAAGGAAGTGCATCCCTGGCTCCCGCACCTCAGCCTCCCCTGCCTGCCTCGTCTCCAGTCGAGTCTCCAGTTGTGTCTCCTGTGGTGTGTGGTCTCGTGACTCCGGACGTCGAGGCTGAGCCTCGGCCTGTACTGTCTCCGGCGGCTGTGTCTTCGACCCGTGTCGACGTGCACACTGTGATGTCTCCTGCGGTGTGTGGTTCTGTTCCCCGGGTTGTTGAGGCTGCAATGTCGAGTGATCGTGCGCTGCGGGGAGTTGCGCGGGCAACCAGCGGTTCTGCTACGGCGCTTCCTAGCGGAGGTGATAGTTCCATCGATCTGCGACCTGTGTCCAAGCGTTCGCGACGAGCTTTGAGTCTGTCTCCACCTCGTAATGCGGCCTGGGCCGACGTCGGGGAATTTGAGGACTCCGGGAGTTCGTCTTTTGGGGATGGTGATGTGTGCGACGCTGTTGGAGTGCCTGCGGCTCCTGTGGGCCGTGTTGCAGCAGTGATGGGTCCTGTGGTGGGATTGTCGCCTGGCCCTGGTCCGGTGTCTTCTCCGGCTGCCTCCGCATCACCGGATGCTGGTTCCCTGGGTTGGGAGGTTGTGGCACCGGCCGAGATTGCGAGAGAGGGTAGGGGCTTGGTGCCGGTTCTTACAACTGCTTCTGTTCCGGCGGCCTCCGTGCCTCTGGCGTCCATGTCTGTGCCTTCCACGCCTTTGCCCTCTGCTCAGTCGTCCTTTGTTACTCCGTCCCCTGTGGTGTCGGCCCCTGCACCATCGCCTTCTGTGATTGCGTCCCCCTGCGACTCCGCCCGCTCAGTTGCCGGCCTGTGTCCAGCCGACTCCTGTGCTTCAGTCCCGTGTGGTTCCACCGTCTGTATCAAAGCCCTCTGTGCGGCCTCTTCCCGTGCCTACCGCCCCCGTGGTGGAGGGAGCCGAGCTGGAGGTTCCCGACTTCATGCGTCGACCACGAGGGTCACATAGTCACGTTAACGCGCCTATGGAAATGTGGGCACAGTGGGATGCCTATCGGAAGAAGTACCCGCGTCGTTACTATCCGGATAAATATGAAGATTGACTGTGTGTGTGGTTCTTGCTTTGTGTTGCTTCTTTCTTTCGTTGGTTTGTTGAGCTATGTGTTACGGGTTCCTTTTTTTCCCCTGTTTTCTTACCTAGTTCTTGCTGGGTTATAATGATCTAGTGTTTTTTCTTTTCTTTTTTGACTCTTTCATTGGTACCTATGTGTAAGATTCCATTTTTGTTTATGCTTATTTACGATTTGTTCTCTTATCTGTGCCCTATTTACTGTGTTATATGTTCCGATGTTGGTTTGTGCTATACCGATTCTTTATTTTTTATTTGATAATTTGATAATTGAAACTCCATAGTCTCCCGAGACTGAAGGATTCCTACTATTTGATAATTTACTATGTCATGCAAATGTGTTCTGTTTCTTTTGTTCTATGTACTGTGCTGTGTATTGCTTTGTTGTATTCCCTTGTTAATTTCCTGCATTTTCTTTACTATGTTGGTAATACAATACTGTAAATACATGTTCTGTTATTGTGTTCTCGATTCTGTGGTGTGTTATGTAATTTTGTATGTGTATTCCTTGTATATATTTTACCTCTGGTTTTATTGTGCTCCTTGTGTGCTATTGTAATTACTGACGCTTTTGGCACGCCCCGTCTGGGTAGTGCTGCTTTTGTTTTTGTGTGTGTGTTCTTATGAGTTTTATGTTATTCTTTGTTTTCACTTTTGTGTTATGGTGATCTGTGTTCCTTGTTATCTGTGATGTTGTTATTCTGTGTTATTTGTTACTCTGCTTTCCTGTTTATATGGTTACTGTATGCTGTAATTGCTCTGTTTTAATAATAAAAAGAAAAAAAATCACCCACCAGCTGCAGGTCCGCAAAGGCTGGATCACCCGCTAAGGGTACCAGACTTTCCCGAAGGTGTTGTCCACCGACAGGGGAATCCCCTTGAGGAGGGGCAATAGACCCCCCCCTCCCCCCTTTTTAGCACCAAACGCAAATCCTGTCCTGTACTACCACGGTAAACAGGGTCAACAACCCCCCTCCTGTGTCAACTGGCACTTTAAGGCGGGGGGGGGGGGGGGTGGGGGGAGCGCTCACAGGCTGGAACCAGCAAAGGACCCCACCTCGCCCCTCCCCTCCACAAACGCCGCCTCATCCACCCCAACCTCGTCCTCCATAGGCTCTGAAGTGTCCGTACCACCTATGGACCACCAATGGACTGCGATCTGATAGTGCCCTTCCAGTGTTCCGACCAAGGGACCAGCTCAACTGGACACGATGTGTCCTGTAAGCATCGAAGGGGGGACACACACCCTCCATCGGAGAGGCCATTGGAATCGCCTCCTGCGACGAGTGGGGAAACCACACGTCCAGATACCCCCCAACAGGCAGAGCAAGTGCACCAGAACTGCTCTCCAAAGCAGATGGGGACATCTCCTGGGAAGCCGGTATCATCACCACAGCAGGCAGTAGTACACCGTAAATCTCCACGCACACCACACAAAGCCCTGTAGTCGGAGTCGCATCCACATACACCACCCGGTCGGTAGCCCCTGGTTGCACAGGGCGCTCCAACAGCTTCGCACGAACCTTTGGGACACTCACACAGACAGGAATAATGTCTTGCAGGCTGGAAGGTGGGACATCACCTGCCAACACCTTCGCAGAATCCTCCTGGATTCGGAGGAAGGAAAAATCACCCCGAAAAATATTGACACTAGCAATTGCCTTCATGGGGCAAGCCGCAGCCAGAAAACCCTGTAGACCACACCGATAACAGGTACAGGGTTGACCGGAATACATACATTAGAGCGTAAATCCCACCAGGGAACACGAAGACGGTATATCCCGCGTCAAGGACATCGTTAGTGTCCTGGTGCAAGCAAGCATCGCCTTACAATAACCAGCAGAAACTTTAATCCACCTCACACTTGACACCTTCCCAAACTGCTTAAATAGCCTGGTTATTAGCCCGTCCGTCAATTCAAACGGAGGTGAATGTCACGTTCAAATTTACCACACGTTCCGTACCAGCACCATCCGGCAAATGGTACGAGTAACCCTCACACTGGCCAAGGAACTGCCAGAATACTTCCGGTCGAACAAATTTCACCACCACATGGCGATCTTGAACGATCTGCACTCCCACCAGGTCTGTCAACGTCACACGGAACACCCCCACCAGCGCACTACCAACCACTGTATGGTGAACCAGAGTGGAAAACTCAAGTCCAACCGAAGAAGTCCGCTGAATAGGAGGCACGGAAGACCCTATCGTAAAGCAAAAACTTACCCTGCACAAGCAGGATACCATACAGGTCAAGGGACTGACACCCAATCACCGACTCCAAGCTTGGGTTGTCAAATGGGGAGCAACACTTGACCACGTCCATCCGCAGTGGCGACCAGCGAGTGAATCTTCTTAGTGTACTGGTCGTGGACATAGGAAAATCTATCTCCTCTTGTTACGAACCCGACTCCATCGTCGGAGCATGGAGCAGCGACGTCAACGACATCTGTGAGTCCACTCCCAAAACCCCCACAAAATGGACGACGCCATCTGTTGGTGGCGGTATGATACCTGCAAGAGATTCTAGATTCCTGCCTTGGCCAGCCCGAAGAGTCGCTGTAGCTGACCTCTGATGAGGTGGGGCCTAGAAATTAGCGCCATCTATCGTAATATGAGTTGTATGTTAATGTCAGAGTCCGTAAGTGGCATGTCCTAGTTTCACAAGTACCAGCCAGTTTACTGATGACGTGTCTGTATCCACAGAGGCGACGTAGGGCTGCAGTAGTATGAAGACAGGCAGTCTACCCAGGGCAGCCTATTATCTCTCTACTTCATTCTGCATTACGTGAGCAGTGAGCCGCCGCCGAAGAGGAACTGAGTAGTATCTGCTGTCTGCCTGTGAAGTGGCAGTGACAGAATTCGGCGTATCCCGGGACTGGCTAGAGGAAGAGACGACCGGCAGTGAGGTGCTACGGAGGAGTGTAACTAGCTAGTTGCAAGAAGCTCCTGCCAGGGGTTCGCTACCCTTGTATTTGTTCGTGTAGAGGCCCAGCAGTGCGAGGCTGATGTTCTCTGCCAGCACCAGGTTGGAGAGTGATGGTGGGCGTTCACAAGGAGCACCTAGTGATACTGTAGATAGGCTGGCCCATGGCTAGGGTAGACTCGTTGGTGTTTCACAGTACTGGTTGAGGACGGTACTGTGTGTTGAGGAAACACGGAAGTTGACAAGGCTGCATTGCATGAGCATCGAGGAGCGCTTAGTGTCCTATGAGAGTGACACATGTGTATATATCAGTGTAGTAATACTTCGTTTATGATTCTATTTATGGTGATGGGAAAGTGATAATAAGTGAATATATTTGATAATTGATGAAGTGTCATATTCCTTTCAACTCCCCCCTTGTGTTTTACTTGCATTACCATGTCTACTCCTTGAAAGCCACTACTGACTTGGGGTCGGATACTTGTACTTTGGTTCCTCTAGCAAAGAACCCGGTTGCGACCCATAGTGGCCCTAACACGTCTCCAGAAGGGTTTGTCATGAATGTCGCATCCTGATAATACAACTTACCTTGTGACAGTAGCTGAACCTCTCAAGAATATTACTCACCTTTTCTTCAAGTCGGTACTGGAGGGTGGGGCTTCTGAAGCGAGTGAGGAAAGAGGCCAGAAGGAAACGCATGTGAGAGTCGCCAAACACAACCCAGCGCTCGCTCCTGGCAGGCCATCTGCCACCACTTTCAGTAGCATTACCACCACCTCCAGTAGTGTTACCACCACCTACGGTAGTATTAACACCACCTTCAGTAGCATAATAACGAACAACTTCAACACCTCCAGTTCTAGTGGTATTTCCTCTGGAAACAATGTTAGAAATTTCTTTGATAGACAGGAGCTCGTTTAAGTACTTTGGAATTTTAAGACATAGTAAGAGGATAATTTTAAATGTTATAATAAATGTTTCAAATGGTGTCAGACAGTATCTGGTGATTTATGTACATACACCTCGATTAACCCTTAAACTGCTAGGCCCATAATATTGCAGTCGAAAGTATGCATCGAATAACAGACAACAGCTCATATAATATGACAACGTTTGAAGATGTACTAAGGTGTAGTCATATGCAAAGGCAGTGGTGTTCTGAGTTTTATAGATGCGTGTTGATGTGTATGATGTTACGCGTCATCCACAAAGTCAATGAAGATTTGCTGATATGTATAGTGAAGGGGCCATCTGGATAGTCTTGGAAAAGTTGTTCAATGTCAACCAATATTATTTGACTAGTTGTATATGAAAAGTGCTGAAATTGTCCCAAGTTTCAGTACTGCAGCGTAAATAGAAAGGGGGATTTTGTTTTTTCAACGTTTTTTACACATTTTCAAGTCTATACTTCAGAACACACGTTTCAGATATAATTATTCTGTGACACTTTTCTGACACATTAGCATATAATAAAGGATTGCGAGTTTTAGAATTTCCAAAATATCTTTAGTTTTCCTAATACAAATGTTCAAAGTTCCCCCCAAAATTATGCAAATATGGCATGTTATTGCTATTATAAAATCAATAAATGAACTTAGAAAAATAAACTCTCAAATGTAGAGACATGCCCTCCACATATACTGTGTAAGTTTCATGTAAATTGAATGAAAAATGAATCGGTTTTGTAAATGTTTGTGTCAATTGAAAAAAAAACCGGAAATGAATAGTCTAAGGTTCTAAAATCTGTGGCTGAGGTTGACATCAACCAATTTTCTCCAAAATTGGCATCCTTACAGATAGGCTTACGTACAGTCAGGTGTGTAAGTTTGATACA
The DNA here is from genome assembly GCF_040958095.1 of Procambarus clarkii. Lineage (NCBI taxonomy): Eukaryota > Metazoa > Arthropoda > Malacostraca > Decapoda > Cambaridae > Procambarus > Procambarus clarkii. The sequence goes on along the minus strand of NC_091226.1, from coordinate 23,033,085 downwards.
AATCGCCCGAAAAAAAATGAAAAAAAAAAACAAAATTGAAAAAAAATATTTTTTTTTTCTTAAATTTGTTTTCCAATTAAACTAATTATAATATTTGTTTAATATATGCTATAGTGATAGCAAAGAGTCATAGCTATGATTTCAGTTGACACTTTTGATTGATACTCGATTTTGACCATTTTGGCATAATTTTCACAACTACTTCAATACAATATTTTTTTTCTCCCTTCCTATTTATGCTACGATGCTGAAACTTGGACCAGATGAAACACTTTTCATATAGAACTTGTCAAAAAAGTTTGATTGAAATCAAACGAGTTTTCATTTATGCATTTTTGGACCCAGATGCCCCCTGAACTGCGTATATGAATGGAAATATGTGGAGGATATATTGAATACTTAGTTGTATAATGTGCTTAGTTATATGATGTATTTAGTTGATTAGTGAGGATTGAGATTTGTGAATAAATTCTAAAGAGAATTATGTGCTGAGCGGTAAAGAAACTTGATAATGTGTGATGTGCTGAGGTGAATGGAGATGTGCTGAGGTGTTAGCCAAGGTTAACCTTCAGCAGGTGGGCGCTGGCCTCTGTAATACACTAGTGTACTCACCTAGTTGTGCTTGCAGGAGTTCAGCTATGGCTCTTTGGTCCCGCCTCTCAACTGTCGATCAACTGGTGTACAGATTACTGAGCCTACTGGGCTCTATCATATCTACACTTGAAACTGTGTATGGAGTCAGCCTCCACCACATCACTGCCTAATGCATTCCGTCTGTTAACTATTCTGACACTGAAAAAGTTCTTTCTAACTTCCTTGTGGCTCATTTGTGTACTGAGTTTCTACCTGTGTCCCCCTGTATCATGCTAATAGAACCACTGATATTGACACCAACCTGTGGACCCTCAGCAGGTGGGCGTTGGCCTTTGTAATACACTGGTGGATCATGCTGACAGAACCACTGAAGTTGAATGTTCTACAGCATATGTTCTCAGCATGAAGGTCTGTGTGGTACTTGTAGCAGCGTCTGTCATAGGCTGGTTGGTGTCTCATTGTTTTGTGCGGTGACGGTGGTGATACTTGTGATGATGAGTTTGATGACATTTGTGGTGAAAGTGATGATGATGATGATGGTAATGTTAGTGATGTTTGTCGTGGTGATGAGGTTATTAATGATGATGCAAAATGTTGCGACAAAGGTGGTTGTTTGAAAGAAAATCGAGGCAGCAGGTAAGAGCTGAGGAGCAAGGCGAGAATCAACGTCCCCACCACCAGCGGCGTCACCCGCCTCATCAACAGCGGCACCACCCACCATGCCTCCAGCCTTGCCAGCGGCACCACCCACCACGCATCCAGCCTCGTTGCCACCATCCTGGCTCTCCGTTACCTGGTGAAAAGCAGCAATAATGTATTTAACTATGACATGTTTAAAAGGTTACAAAACTATGTCCTGAATGCTTAAAAAAACCCGCAAAGGGAACGAAGAATCTAAACGAAGACAAGTAAAGTTTGCGTGCTAGTGGCTTTACAAAAATGTAAGAACACTTATAAGAAAAATGCATAACCTTCCAAGAAACACGTAGAAAGGAAGTTGGTTGATGGGAGAAAGAGACAGTGTACTGTATTTAAAAGTCGAATAGTGAGAAAGATAAGTTATATTAAGCTACGGGTCAGAGCTAGAAAGTGAAGTTCAGAATGCTTGAACTTTAATTGAATATCAAACCCAAGAGAATTGTACCACAAGTAGAGTACGGTTTCTATGCACATCTTATTTTGACGTTTCATTCATAATTAATCTGATAAAGAAGGTCGTACTCATCGATTGGCTAGTAGGGAGTTTGACTTGCCAAGTGGAATGCTTTCCAAGCTGGAGGATACCTTCATACCTCGATTCAAGAATTATTGGATATTGTGGACTGATATGTAAGTTCATAGGTGAACTCCTTAAGAACTTATGGTGTGCAATGGTCTCGAAAATAGCTGACAACAGCTAAGCTTAGGTGTGGGAGGTATTAGTCATTAGGCGTGCTATAAAGATTATTGGGAAGCATTGTATGCATAAGTAACAATGAGGAATTCTCCGTTGCGATAACAGACTCCAGTTCACTCTAGACCTCCGTAGTACGATACACCTTGATGCAAAATCTAAAGTAGCAGGCTCGAGAGAATAGCAGAAAAATACCTAGGAGACAGAAAATAAATTCACAATAAGTGGGAGTTTAAAATAACGGGATGTAGGATGGGTTTTGAAACTTATAAAAGAAAATACTTAACTTAAAAGTTGTCAATAACCAAGATGTTTTTACAACGATTGTCCATTCTCTTAGTTCATCTACCTTAGTATGTATGTATGTATGTATATATATATATATATATATATATATATATATATATATATATATATATATATATATATATATATATATATATATATATATATATATAATATAACTGAGAGAGAGAGGCCTAGGGGACGGACGTGTGGCGGAGGAGCTGCTGCCTTCTCAGCCATTACCCTGAGACATCGTGGCCTGACCGTACCAAGACTCAACCATATTCACCGTGAATACACCAAGCAGACGTGGGAGTGGCCGGAAGTGCCTACGGTGTACCATCTATGTGAAAACTTATCAAAGCAGGTGGGTTGGCAGTGTGGAGCCATGGAGGCTGGAGTGAGGGGCCAGGATGGACCCTGCAGGCCTCCCATAGTGAGGGGTGAGTGAGGGGTGTTGTGTGGTCAGGAGAGAGAGGTGGGGGTTACCCGTGTGCCAAATAGTGTTTTGTGTTTTTTCTTTTTTGAAAGTTTTGTTGAACAAGTTACGTTGTCAGCGATAATTGGCGCAACATATCTATCATATTGTGAGTACATCACACGTGCAGTGAGTCAGATTACAAGTGTGTGATTCATTCATTATTGTGCAGTGATATACGGGGGAATTATACCAGTGTTAGTGTCGCCCTGACCCCCGCCCCCACCCAGCGCCCAGGCCGGGAAGTACCTGCTCTCCCCCCCCCCCCCCTTCCCCACCCCACCACGTCGCCTCCCCACCCACGAGGCCACCTTACCACCCGCCCATAGAACCTGGGAGGCTCCCATGTGTGTCTACGCCACCCACTCACCCAATGTATACCCACATATTGTGTAGTGGGTGTATACCCACACTTCGTATAGAGGTGGTATATGTATTACCACTCATCTGAGTAGTAAGTGCCACGGCCAGCTGACTATCCCCCCAGCCTCCAACCGCCGCCCACCCTCCAGTCTCCACCCGCCGTCCACCTTCCCGCCCAGCGCCCGCCCAGCGCCCGCCCAGCGCCCGCCCATGTCGCAGCTCTCAACAGACAGCCAGGCTTCTCCAAGCCAAGATGAGCCATCAAGCAGGGGTAGACAAGGCAGATGTCAGACGTGTGACAGGGTATGTTATATCCGGTTGAGTGACGATAATGTGCGCTTCCATTACCACAACGGAGCCAGGTGTTTGGGTTCTGGGCGCCCTCCCAGGGAGAACACCAATCAACAGCCCACACCGCCCGTAAGGCAAAACTCCTCTCAGATCTTCATTCCCACAGAAAACTTATTAGAAGCTATTAAAGCAACATCAGCCAGAACCTTGCAACACATCCCTAAAGCAGCCCGCCCCCATGCAGCAGCCAAATTATCTGCCTTCCTGAGAAAGGTCAACGACTCTCCTGGAACGACCCAAGCATGGCACAACCTCCTACTGTTTGGCAACATATGTCTAGCCACCCCTGCAAGGAGAGACAAGACCTTAGCTGCCTCAGTCATCAAAGCTATAAATGATTTTCCCAGGGAGGACAACCAGGTGCGCCTTCCCACTCGCGCGAGAAATACCCACTGCAGGAAGAGCAACAGTGCCATATCCGAGACATCAAAAATCAGAACATCAGTCACCAAGAAAATAGAAGAAGGAAACACTATTGGCGCAATAAGAGCCATCACCAGTGAGGACTCAATTGCCGACAGAGATGCCGCAACAGCTCAAGCCCTAAGGGAGAAACACCCACCCAGGGCTCCGCGTGAGGACGACATTGTACAAGTGGGGGCTACCGGAGCAGAACCTCTCTGGGTGGCTGAATCTGTGGTCCATAAAGCAGCCATGTCCTTACCAACAGGATCAGCAGGTGGGTTCACAGGACTAAAACCCAACCACCTCAAGCAAATGCTCAACCCTGCACTGGGTGACATTGCAAAGAACCTCTTGGTGGAACTAACCAGATTCATCAACACATGTCTAGCTGGCAACATACCAACGACCATAAGACCTATCTTTTTTGGAGCATCTCTCTGTGCTCTAAAGAAAAAGGATGGAGGGATCAAGTAAGTAAGTAATTATCAAAAGAAGGCACCAAACCAGGAAGGCTATGTAGCACCATCAAATACGCAAAATAATCAGAGGGCGCTAAATATCACCAAGGATGCCAATACGAGAACAAAAACGCATAAGGCGAACGATATCAAAAGTATCCGAGTCACCAAGAATTCTATCGAGGGACAGGTGACCGCGAGGGGCGGTCGGAAAGCAAGACACACGCTCGTCCTGGAAGTCAGGACATTCAAGAAGGACATGCACGACCGTAAGAGGGACAATGCAACTAGGACAATAAGGAGCAGGGCGGCGCTCCATCAAGTGACCATGGGTTAAGCGAGTATGGCCAATACGCAACCTCGCCAGAGCTGTTTCCCACCGCCGGTTACGGTGGAAGGAGGACGGCCACGAGGAAACACAACATTTAAGAGTACGTAGCTTGTTACCAGTAACAGACAACCATGAAGCCTGCCAACGGGTAAGAACTGAGGAATGGATAACCGGGTAAAAGTCGGAATACGGAATGCCTTTACGAGAGATGGGACAAGAGCGGACAGCTTCCTTGGCGGCAGCATCCGCACGCTCATTTAAAGACACACCAATATGGCTGGGAACCCAACAAAACTCAACCGACTTAAATTTACTGTGAACGAGAAACAGCCAATGCTGGATCTCGACAACTACTGGATGAACCGGATTAAAGGACCCGAGAGCCATGAGGGCACTACGAGAGTCAACAACAACCACAAAGGAAGACTGACAACGAGAAAGCAGGAGACGAAGAGCATAGAGAATAGCATAAAGTTCCGCTGTAAAGATGCTAGTCTCCGGAGGCAAGCGACACATATAAGTGCGATCAGGAAAGACAACAGAGTAGCCAACACCGTCCGCTGACTTAGACCCATCGGTGAAGACAGAAACGGAGCGGGAGTGAGAAGAAAAGTGCTCGAGGAAAAGGCATTTTAGAACCGTAGGAGGGGTAAAAGCTTTAGTGATACGGGTCAAGAATGTACAAAACCGCGGAAGAGGGACCCTCCACGGGGGCAAAGAAGGAACAACACGAGGAGAAACATCAGAAATACGAACGGAAAGAGAATCCTGTAGGCGAGATAACCGGACAGAAAGAGGGAGGTGGTGAAGAGGAACAGGAACGGCAGGAGGGGTAAAAGTTAAAGCACGACAGAGGCGAGAGGAAGGATGTTGCAAGGACCGCGCAAGATAGCGAAGACAGTAGCGATCACGGCGGTCCTGGAGAGACAGGAAGCCAGTATCAACATACAAGCTAAGGATGGGAGTCGAACGAAAGGCACCAGAACTGAGGCGCAACCCAGTATGGTGCAAAGCATCAAGACGGCGAAGAGTAGAAGGAGAAGCAGACGAGTAAGCAGGGCAACCATAATCGAGCTTAGACAGGACGAGAGAGGAATGTAAAGCAAGGAGAGTGCGCCTATCTGCCCCCCAAGAAGTATGGGACAAGACCCGAAGGAGGGTAAGAGCCTTAGAGCACTCAACACGGAGGTAAGAGATATGGGGAGACCAAGACAAACGAGTGTCAAGGAATAACCCCAAAAGCTTCGCGGAATCTTTGTATTCAAGGGGATGACCATAAAGTGACAAAGAGGGACGAAGAACAACCCGTTTCCACGTAAAAGTCATGGCACAAGTCTTAGAAGTAGAGAACTTGAAGCCATGACCTGTGGCCCAAGACGACACGGCATCAATTGCAAGTTGAAGCCGGCGTTGAAGGAGAGGCGAATCATCACCCTGACAACAAAGGGTAAGATCATCGACATAGAGAGCGGAGAAGACACCAGAAGGAAGAGAGGAAAGAAGAATATTGAGGGCAACCAGAAAAAGAGTAGTGCTCAGAACACTACCCTGGGGCACACCTTCGTATTGCTGAAAAGAGGGAGAGAGAGCGGTACCAAGGCGCACCCGAAAGGAACGACGAGAGAGGAAGCTGCGGAGAAAGAGAGGGAGATGACCACGAAGGCCAAAAGAATGAAGTTGAGATAGGATATGATAACGCCAAGTGGTGTCGTAAGCCTTTTCTAGGTCAAAAAGGACGGCAACAACGGAGGTCTTCGCAGCAAAAGCAGTACGAATATAGACCTCCAAGTTCACCAGGACATCTGTCGTGCTGCGGCACTTGCGGAAACCAAATTGAGAAGGGGAGAGGAGGTGATGGTGTTCCAGGAACCACGTCAGACGAACGTTAACCATACGTTCTAAGAGTTTGCAGACACAACTTGTGAGAGCAATAGGGCGAAAGTCCTTAGGGGAAGTACCCAAAGACCCCGGTTTGCGAACAGGGAGGACAACGGCATCGAGCCAGTCCCTGAGACTCCCAGATCCGATTATACAGACTCAGTAAATACTGAGACGTGCTCGGAGGGAGATGGCGAAGCATCTCATAATGAATACCATCGGAGCCCGCCGCCGTAGAACCGCAGAGGGCCAGGGCAGAACGAAGTTCAGAGAGAGAGAAGGGATCATTATAGGGAAGATGAAGATGAGTGCAGAAATCTAAAGGACGAGACTCAAGGACAGGTTTACGAAGAAGGAAAGATTGGGGAAGATGAAGACCAGAGCTAACAGAAGAAAAGTGGGAACCCAGTTCGGAAGCGACCTGCAACGGGTCCGCCACAAGAGTATCATGGAGGTGAAGGACCGGTGAAACATCGGGAACGAACTTACCCGCTATCTTGCGGATACGCTTCCAGATCTGGGCCAGAGGGGTTTCGGACGTAATTGTTGAGACATAAGATGCCCAACATTCACGTTTAGCCGTACGGATGGCCCTACGGGCCACCGCACTCGCTTTCCGAAAGAAAAGAAAAGAATCAGTCATCTGCCTACGGCGGTGCCTCTTCCAGGCTGCACGCTTACAGCGGACAGCCCGAGCACAGTCCGCATTCCACCAGGGAACGCACTTCCGTGGACCCCGAGAGGAAGAGCGAGGATTAGAGCGGAGGGCAGCGTTGAAGACAGTGTCATGAAAAAGGAGGAGAGCGCGAGAGAGAGGCAGAAGGGAGAGGTCAGAGAGAGCAGCACTGAGGGTAAATAGGGTCCAGTCTGCCTTAGCAAACTGCCACCTAGGGAAAGAGAGGGAAGGGCGAAAAGAGAAAAAGGAAACAAGGATGGGGAAATGATCACTTCCATGGAGGTCATCAAGAACCTGCCACGTGAAATCTAAGTAAAGAGAAGAAGAGCAGAGAGAAAGATCAAGATAAGAAAGGGTGCGAGTCCGAGAGTCCAAATGAGTGGGCTCACCAGAATTCAGAAGAGACAGGGAAGAAGAGAGGAGAAACGGCTCAAGGAGGCGACCCCGGGTATTCGTCAGAACGTCACCCCAAAGAGAATGACGACAATTGAAGTCACCCAGCAGGAGCACAGGCTCCGGCAAGGAGTCTAGGAGGTGTTTCAAATCAGGAAGAGAAAGCAGGACACTCGAGGGGAGATAAATGGAACAAACTGTGTACCATTTCCCCACAAAGATACGAGCAGCAGAACAATGGAGAGGCGAAGGAAAAAGTAAAGGAACAAAGGGAACATCAGCCCGAATCAAGAGAGCAGAGGAATTAGAAGCCCCAGCAATGGCTGGGGGGGGGAGAGAAAGGAATAGCCACGAAAACGACCAGGACGAGCACCAAGCATTGGCTCCTGGAGACAGACACAAAGCGGCGAAAACCGCGAAATCAGAAGTTGGAGTTCAAGGAAATTGGCGTAATAACCTCGAACGTTCCATTGAAGAATGGACAACGACGAGAAGAGAAAGGACAACAACAGAGAACAAGGAAGAAACAAAGGCGAAAGAGCAACAGAGCACGTTAAAGAATATCAGGGTCGGGATCAGGGTCAGCAAAGTCAGGGTTAGGGGGCATGGGTAAACTGAACAAAGACGGAGGGAAGGAAACGGGAGAACAGATCAGAGGTGGGCGGGCAGGGTCCGGAGGAGGAGGAGGAGGAAGAGGAGGAGACAACGGAGAGGAGCCGTCAAGGACAGCAGCAGGAAGAGGGGGAGTAGAAAGAGGGGAGCGCACCCCAGCAAGAGCAGCAACCGAAAGGGAAGCAGGGGCCAAAGAAACCTCCATAGCAGGAACAGGGGTCGCAAGCACTGAAACGGGAGGGGAAGGAGCAACAGAGGCAGAAGGAGGAGCTGAGGAAGAAAGCGAAGCCTTCTTACCCGCCGGGGAAGAGGAAGGAGAGGAGCCAGGCTTACGCTTCTGACTTAAAGAGACCGGTGTCCCAGCAACTACGTACCGGGCAACGGATTCCAGTGTCTCAACAGGAGAAGCCGAACGAGAGCACACACGACGGCCATTAGGAGAGCGATGGACATCCGCCCGCACCGAGAGGCAGTGGGGAGAGCAGATAGATGGAGGAAGAGGATGGGAAGGAGGATCGGAGGGGGACGAGGAAGAAGACACGACAGACCGGGTAGAAGGAAGGGGAACCCCAGACAGAGGACCAGGAGGTGAACCCTTCGGGACAGAACCCAAAGGAACTGAGGAGGGGGCAGTGGGCGCATCAGGGTCCAAGGCCCGGAAACGGTTGTGAGTCTGAGGAAGGCGGGAAGGACGAGGAGAGGAAGAGCGCAACACGCGAGCATAAGAGATATTAGCATAAGGCGGGAGCCGGCAAACCTGGCGCCTCGCCTCAGGAAAAGATAAACGCTCCCGGTGCTTCAAGTTGAGGACGGCTGCCTCAAGCTTGTAATGGACACACGCACGGGAGAAGGTAGGATGGGCCTCACCGCAGTTGAGGCAACGAGCCTGGGGAGAAGTGCACTCCGACTTAGAGTGACCTTCGCCACCACACAAAGGACAGAGAGACAGTCCCGGAGCAGCGGAGGGCACCATGCCCAAACCTCCAGCACTTGTTGCAGAGCCGAGGAGAAGGAATGTACTCCTGGACAGAGCACCTGGCACCAGCAAGAATGACAGAGGGTGGAAGGGTCCTACCATCAAAGGTAATCTTCACAACCCGGAGGGGTTGACGGCGACTACCACGAGGGGGACGAGTAAACGTGTCCACCTGGAGAATAGAATGGCCCTGGGCAGCGAGGATATGTCGAATATCGTCGTGGCAGTCGCGCAGGTCCTGAACACCGGTCTCAACATGGGGCGGGAGCAAAATAGTGCCAACACTGGCATTCAACTGAGCGTTCTTCGAGACCCGAACGGGGGTCTCGCCAAGGCAGGATAAGGCAGCCAAGCGGGAAGCAGCATCCTGAGAAGGAGCAGCAACGACACGTGTACCGAGACGAGTGGGGTTGAAAGTAATGGAGGCATCCACGGAATCAATGAGATGTCGATGGAGGGAGAAATCGTCAGGAGGCGCAGAATCAAGAGGGAGGAGATCAAAATATTTGGCCCACGAAGCGGGACCAAACAAGGCTTGATAGGTAGCAGAACTGGAAGTTATCGAGCGAGGGCGGCCGTGATGAGGACGGCGGTGAGAACCCCCAGAGAGAGAGGGGTTAAAAGGCGCGGTAGTTACAACTAGAGAAGGAGCCGCGCCAGGGGACGAGGTAGTCACCACTGGGGGCTTGGGGCTCGACCCAACCACAGAGGAGGGAGGGGAGCCAGGGGAAGGAGTCAGAGAGGCCAAAGGAGGAGCAAGGTCGGGGCCCAATGCAGCGGAGGCTACAGAGCCCGGTCTTCCAATACGGACCGACTCGGGGGCTTGGTCGCCCACCCCACGAGCCTGAGAAGGTAAACCAGAAGAAGCCGAAACAGGGGTTATCATCTTGGCGAAAAGAAGAATTCATTCACGAATGTGCCCCTACACCCACCATGGAGCCACAATTAGAGGCAGGACACCCAACAAGAAGCTATCGCCGATCTTGTCGGGGCCTCCTAGGGGTGCGTCGTGAGTATACGCCCCACAAACGCCACCTTAAGAAACCGACAGTCCGTCGAGATCGGGTTCAGTGACGAAGTGGGGATTGACAATAAAAGGTTCCCCTCGCTCTCGACGTCGGGTACTGCAGTTCTACGGGTGCAAGAGTATGCCTCCTCAAGCACCCGGGCGTCAAAATAGAAGAAGTCCAAGGGAAGAACCAGAACGAGCAAAAGGTCGGCAGGAAACGGCAAGCAGATAGGAGAAGAGGGGGGAGAAAAACGAAACAGAAGGAAAAGGAAAAGATTCCCAGCGAAATTGGAGAGGACGGCAGCAGGAGCACAAGGCTAGAAAAGGACAGAGGACTGTCCCAAGGAGCATCACACTCCGGCAGCCGCCCACTAAGCCCCCACACGGCGACAACGAGCTGAGTGGGGAGGGGGGATGGAGGGATCAAGCCAATAGCTGTCGGCAATTCTCTCCAGCGTCTCGTCGCAAAGGCAGCTGCAAGAACAGTTAGTGATGCAGCGGCCAACATGCTGAAGCCAAAACAGCTCGGGTTCGGCATTCCACAAGGGTGTGAGGCGGAAGCCCATGCAGCTCGAGCCTTCATCGCCAACATCACAGACGAAAAGGTCCTTATCAAGCTAGATTTCAAAAATGCCTTCAATTTTGTGCGGAGGGATGCTGTACTCCGTGCGGTTCATAGTCATTTCCCTCCCCTCTACCCTTTTGTACATTCATGCTACAGTATGGACCTTAAGCTACTTTTTGGCGAACATGAAATTGACTCGCGAGAAGGCGTTCAACAGGGTGACCCCCTTGCTCCTCTCCTTTTCTGCTTAGTCATCAAACAAGTCACAGAGGTCCTGTCCAGCGAGCTTAACATCTGGTTCTTGGATGATGGTACCCTAGCTGGTTCCCAAGACTCCCTCCTGGAGGACATCAGAAAAATCCAGGAGCAAGGTGCAGTTTTAGGCCTCACCCTGAACCCTTCTAAATGTGAAATAATATGTTCCAACCAAGGCATCATAGAGAGAATAGAGGGTCTTCTGCCAAATATCCATAAAACTAAACCTGAAGACAGCACACTCCTAGGAGCTCCCCTGGGGTTGAAAGCCATCGACGAGGTCCTTGCTAAGAAAATCGCCGACCTTAAGAGGATGGATGGTAGGATTGAGGATATTGATGCTCATGATGCACTCTACCTCATCACCAGATGTCTGTCCCTCCCCAGGTTAACCTACTTTCTGAGGTGTTCACCATCTTACAGTAGCCAAAAACTAAGTGAGTATGACCGGTTACTGAAATCAATGCTAGAAAAAGCCCTTAACCTCTCTCTTGATGACCTACAGTGGAAACAAGCCTCTCTTCTAATAAGACTTGGGGGCCTCGGAGTTCGAACAGCAACGCAAATCGCTGTTCCAGCCTTCCTGTCCTCCCTATCAGCATCCGACGACCTTGTGAAGGAAATTCTACCTGCCCACTTACGTCAGCTGGCAGGTGTACATGATCCCAATTTTACACGCTGTGCCACAGAGTGGGCCTCTTGTGCAGGCCCATCACCTCAACCACCATCCCCAAAAGCCCACAAGCAATCCAGCTGGGATGGCCCCATTGTAGACCAAGTTGCTGCAGAGTGCCTGGGTGCTGCAACAACGCAACACGACATTGCTCGCCTCACAGCAGTAGCAGCCCCACATGCAGGGGATTTCCTGTTAGCAACCCCAATGTCGGCAACTGGCACGCGTCTCACACCACACGCCCTCCGAATTGCTGTGGCCCTTCGCCTTGCTGCCCCAATCCACACCAGATATAGGTGTATTTGCGGCGAGGTGATGGCTGACAGGTACGGCCACCATGGCCTACTCTGCCAAAGCACAGGGGGATGGCACTCGAGGCACAGTGAAGTTAACGACATCATCAAGAGGAGCCTCACCACAGCTGGATGCCCAGCTGAAAGAGAGCCCCGTTACCTAACGCCCCGGAACTCTGATGCTCTTATTAGTCGCCCGGATGGTATCACAGTGAACCTCTGGAAGAATGGCAAGCAGTTGGTATGGGACTACACGTGCGTATCAACCCTGGATAACACCTACATTAACCTCAGTGTTGCACAACCAGGTGGCGCTGCCACCCACAGGGAAGCAGCCAAATCCCGTAAGTATAGAGAACTGGATCACCACTACAATTTTGTCCCCATTGCTTCTGAGACACTCGACGCCTGGAGTAAAAGTGCTACCAGTTTTTTTAAGGAACTGGGTTCTAGGCTCATTGAAACAACAAGGGACCCTAGAGCTTCCAGCGCCTCAGCGTGGCGATACAGAGGGGAAATGCGCACTGCATCCAGGGTTCCTGCCCGCCATCTGAGGAGCTGGAGGAAATCGACAACCTATGATAACCATCTTTGTAACCTATATGTAACTCCTTTTTTGTAACAAAGTTCAAATAAAGCAAACATATATGTGTACATACAAAAGAATGGGGGTGGTAGGAGAAGATAATATTAGTGTTCAGTGAGAGACCACAAGGTCTCCTCTGAATACTTTTTATTTTCTTCTCCGAGGCTATGGGTCCCCACATTGGCACCAGAGGTGGTACCCTCACAAATTTATATATATATATATATATATATATATATATATATATATATATATATATATATATATATATATATATATATATATATATATATATATATGACGTTCACAGTTTCGATCAACCTGTTAACCTTTGCTTTCAATTCGGCTGTAGTGTCCTTCGTTACCCTTTGGAATTTAGTTTGGTCAGAGAGTATGAGGTTCATTTTCGCCAGATATTCGTCTTTTTTAAGAATGACGAATATTGGCGACTTGTCACCTCTCCTGACGACTCACGAAGGCAGTAGAGATGCTATACTGATGATGATACTTTTCAAAACGCTTGTGCTCTCTAGAGTGGAGTACTGCTGCACGCACAATGACAGCCCCTTTCAAAGCTGGAGAAATTGCTGACCTGGAGAGCGTGCAGAGATCCTTTACTGCTAGAATCCACTCAGTAAAACATCTAAACTATTGGGACCGACTAAAGAGCCTAAGGGGCTATGGTAACCGAAAATCCGAAGAAAAATGGAATATTTACGAAAAATTACGAAAAATACTACAACGTTCTGGCAACACTGTGGTCCAAACCGTTTAATGATATCTTGAAAAATAACGTAATTAGAGTCAAATTTCCCGCTGCAACTTTCGTGAATCTGGTCCTCGCGGCGTGAGTGCACCGCGGGGTATTGTATCTTACGTTGTAGAAGTCTTATTTTTCATAATAGCGTTGAAAATAACATGTTATGCATAAAATGAATATAAACTCACTCATTGGCAACAGTATCGTGTGAGAGAGAGGGTGGTACGTGGCTCAGCCCATCAGTGACTGTATGTCTCTCGTGGGGAGTGGTTCTATCGCTGACGCGCTCTCACAATATCTCCCAGAACTGATGCTATTATTGTTATTTGTACTGCAATATGACTTACCAAACGAACAAGAGATAAGCATTGAAAGCTAGATGCATGCGAGCTCTCCATAGAAGGTACTAGCTGGCCGCAATGCGTAAATCACGCATTGTCACGAGTAACCGCGAGTAGAGTAACTTGTCGCGCGCGCTACGCAACTCCAACTTTTACAACTAGATCCGGTCTCACAGCCTTTATTTATTATTCAATTTACATGAAACTTGCACATTATATGTAGAGTTTACGCCTCTATAAACGGATGTCATTATTCTTATCTACGTAGATTTATTGATTTTATAAATAATGATACACTTCATTTTGTTGCATACGTTTTTGGGAAACTTTTATAAATCTGTATTATTGCACTAAATACATCTGGGAAAATGATGTGACATGAAAATCTTTATTATATAGTAAGGTCATACCTGCGTGTCGTAGAAATGATTTTGGTTCACAATTGTGGGCTGTGAAATCAATTGAACATGGTTGAAAAATTCAATTTTTTTTTTTCTCCGTCTCTATTTAGGCTGAGATGCTGAAACTTGGCCTAGGTGCAGCACCTTTCACATGTATCAGGATAATAAATTATGAATACCCTACAACAATTTCTTATATCCTGGTACCATGGACCCTAAATCTGTACTCCCTTGAGCGCAGGCGGGAGAGATACATAATAATTTACACGTGGAAAATATTAGAGGGGCTGGTCCCAAACCTGCACACAGAAATAACATCACATGAGACCAGAAGACATGGCAGGATGTGCAGAATACCCCCGTTGAAAAGCAGAGGTGCAACAGGTACTCTGAGAGAGAACTCTATCAACATCAGAGGCCCGAGACTGTTGAGAACGGGGGAAATTCGTGCCAAGTGTTCAGGGGCAGTTTTCTCAGAAATTCGTGAATAAAATCTCGAGTCAGTGTTTTGGCGCCAAAAGTGTTGGGGGCGTTACGCTCACTCGGGAAGGGTGGGGAGGTCTCTGCCACCTACCACTGCCATGAGCCAGCCAGTCACCCGTAGCAGGGTGCCTGATGTATGGGAATGGTGTGTAAGCCGGTAGTATGAATGAGTAAGTACCTATGTGTGTATTTCTGGTGATCAGTTAGTCTCTAAAAGCTTGAATTCGAGGTCAAGTGTACCGTCACATTATCACGCAGCACCACAGAGGTGAAGTGAAGTGTGGACGAGGAGATAATCACCCTTTATTGTCATCTTGTCAGTCCAGAGGGACTTACGTCTTGTGTACACAGACGTACAGTGTGTGTGTGTGGGTACACACGGGAACAGAGTATACATAGATTAGCCAAGAACTGAGAGGATGTCCAGGTAATAATTATATTATTCCATTGTGGTAATTAAATAATTTCTGATCGTCCGTGGGACGGAGTGATATTATTTCCATGTGTAGTCTTGCAGGTGTGGAATTCCAACACTGAGCGCTTAGGTTAGTGTGTGTGTAACGTCAGTGATTCCTGGCAATGATTATTGTTGAGTACCACAGTGTGATCTTAATTTCTTGTATTGTTCCGAGGGCCGTGACAAGTGTATATATATATATATATATATATATATATATATATATATATATATATATATATATATATATATATATATATATATATATATATATATATGTATTGTGGTTGCAGTATTAACGTAATTTTGGTAGAATTTGGTGAGTGACGAGGCTGTCTGCAGAGACCGCTGTTGCTCTGTCGAGTAACGTAACTCGGTAGTGTTTATCGGCATGCGGGATCGATAAATTACTCACCGATGTGATTTAAGGAGTGTGAGATCTCCTTAGTGTTCCCAAAAACGTTTGATACCTGTAGGCTACATGTGTCAGCAGTATATTATATATATATAATGGTAGTGTCACGGTGCCCAGTGTTATTGTGTTATTTGCTGTGGTGATTGCAAATTGTGGACCAATGTTCTAGAGGTTATTGAGAGCACTGGGGTCATTTGCAACAGTAAGTGTGTGCAGTATTCTAATACTTGGAAATTAGAGTACTTGCCATGTGTGTTATTGCAAAGGGGTTGTCATTGTTAGTGATTGTTGCTAGAGTTGAGCAATCACCGTATGTGATTGCAGTTCAGTAAAGTCATTGTGGGGCAGTGTTCTAGAGGGTTCATGTCCTGTATGTTATTTTACTAGGTTCTGCATTGCAACCAGATTGTAACGTAAATCACTGTGATTTGTTAGTGTGATTTGTCATTGTTGTGGGTGAACTCGGTTGTAGACGAGTACATGGGTACACATATATTCTCCTGTTTAGCTGGTAGGACATCGAAGTCCAGTATTCAGTGAGGTGATTGCGAGGCAATTAATATAACGTAACCAAGAGCTCCAAACTCCAAACCTTTCCAGATGTTCTAAAAAAAGCGAGAGTGACGCCTGTCCACAAATGTGGTGATCCCACAGATGTTAACAACTACAGACCTATATCAATCCTCCCTAACTTGTCAAAAATTTTTGAAAAACTAATCTATAAGCAGCTTTACTCTTATCTAGCCAAACACAATATACTTAGCCCTTGCCAATATGGCTTCAGACCCAAAAAAAAGCACTAACGATGCACTTATTAGTATGCTTAACTCGATTCATACAGCTCTTGATAAAAATGAGTTCCCTGTTGGGTTATTTGTGGACCTGCGTAAAGCTTTTGACACTGTCGACCACCAAAACCTTCTTCTTAAACTACATCATTATGGAGTCAGAGGACACTCCCTGCAATACCTCAAATCCTACCTTACTGACAGGCTCCAGTATGTTTTTGTGAATAATTCAATTTCTCCCACCCTACCCATCAACATTGGTGTTCCTCAGGGCAGCATACTTGGCCCTCTCCTCTTTCTCATCTACATTAATGACCTTCCAAATGCCTCCCAACACCTCAAACCAATTCTATTTGCTGACGACACAACCTTCATTTACTCCAGTCCTGACCCCCTTGCTCTAAATGCCACAGTAAATACTGAGCTAAATAAAGTCCATCTTTGGCTAACTGCCAACAAACTCACCCTTAACATTGACAAAACTTTCTATATTCTGTTTGGCAGTAAATCCTCTAATCAAATAAATCTCAAAATATACAAGACCCAAATTTGTAACAAATTAGATGGCAAATTCCTTGGCATTCTCATTGACCACAAACTGAATTTCCAGGGCCACAATCTAAATATATCAAAAAAAGTTTCAAAAACTGTTGGCATTCTTTCTAAGATCAGATATTATGTACCCCGCCCTGTCCTGGTGACTCTATTACTCCCTCGTCTATCCATATCTCAACTATGGTATTTGTGCTTGGGGTTCTACTACCCAAAATCATTTACGTCCTTTAATTATTAGTATATTTTGGTAGCAGTCTTTCCTGTAGACATATATTATTAAATATGACCGAAAAAGTAAGATTAATAATTCTAACACGAATTTTCTCAATCTTTCGTACATTTCTTTTCACTGTTGGAGGTAAATCAAAAATCAATTCTCCAAAATTCATTTTTATTTCTAGTCTGACGCGACACAAGCGCGTTTCGTAAAACTTATTACATTTTCAAAGACTTTTAGTTTACAAATACACAACTGAATAGAACTTACACAATGATTGATAAAGATTTAGCTATCCAAGACGTGGCACGGGCATGAATAGCCCGTAAGTGGTAATTTTTTTTTTTTTTTTTTTTTTTTAACTTTTTTTTTGTGCTCTAAGCCACAGCTCAGAATGGAAGCAAGTCGACGAAGAACTCTGTAGGGTAAGGCAGGTCCTAGTCAACAACGGCTTCTCCAATGGTTTCGTCGAAGACATCATAAGAAGGAAAGTGAAACGCCATGCAACCTCTGAAGAGACAACTAACACAACACCTATACCCCCTATTAGACTATTTTACAGGAACTTCTTTTCCACAGCTCATAAAACAGAGGAAAGGGTCCTGAAAGACATTGTTAATAGAAACGTTATCCCTACAGACAAAAATCAGAGGATACAACTGACGATTTACTATAAAACCAGAAAACGGCCAGCCTACTCATGAGAAACTCTCCAGACACAAAGCAGAACGCTTTAAAAGAGACCAACGTCGTCTATGCCTTCAAATGCCCACTTGGGGACTGTAAGCTCCAAAAAACCCAGTATATAGGCAAGACAACAACATCTCTTTCTAGGCGTTTAACGATGCATAAACAACAGGGCTCCATTAAGGAACATATAATCTCTTCCCACAACCAAACCATCGCCAGAGAAATCCTAGTAAACAACACAGAAATCATCGATAGATACAGCGATAGTAGGCGGCTTGACGTTTGCGAGGCACTACACATTAAAAAGTCAACACCAGCAATCAACAGCCAATTAATGCACAACTACATTCTACCCACCTCAAGACTCCGCTCCAGTATAGAAGCATCAAGAAATATGGACCAATAGGCTTTCGACAAATCACTTCCATTTCAATACCCATTGTTTCGTGTTCTGTCTTGTGTTGATGAAATTAATACCCTATTAATGCCACCTCACCCCATCCACCTCACTCAAATGTAGATATAAACGAAACCAGGAGATTATTATTATTATTATTAATATTATTATTATTATTATGTGTAAGTTCTATTCAGTTGTGTATTTGTAAACGAAAAGTCTTTGAAAATGTAATAAGTTTTACGAAACGCGCCTGTGTCACGTCAGACTAGAAATAAAAATGAATTTTGGAGAATTGATTTTTGATTTACCTCCAACAGTGAAAAGAAATGTACGAAAGATTGAGAAAATTCGTGTTAGAATTATTAATCTTACTTTTTCGGTCATATTTAATAATATATGTCCTTTAATTACTCAACATAAAGCTGCTATTAGGACAATATCCAACTCTGGCCCCAGGCATCACTCGGTACCCCTACTCAAATCTCTGAATATGTTAGACATTAAGTCACTGCACATTTTCTCATGTGTATTATACATATATAAAACGTTAAACTGTAATGCCAATCCTGACCTCAAAAGCTTCATAGAAGGTTGAAACAGAACCCATGAGCACCACACCAGAAATAAATACAGTTTTGATATTCCTAGAGTACGACTTAATCAAACTAGAAATGCTCTACAAATCAAGGGACCCAGATTGTGGAATGACCTTCCCAACCATGTTAAAGACTGTACCTCTCTCAACCAGTTTAAGATTAAAACGAAGCTATACCTAATAAATTCCCTGTAACCTACCTTACCCTTCTAATGTCATCCAATGTCTGTTGTTTTTTTTTTTTTAAAGAGCGCTGTTTGTCGACATAATTGTATTTGTGCTGCTTTTTCAGCTATGTTTTCATTCCATGTTTTCATTTTACTCTTTATGCTCAATTAGTATTAAGCTTTAGTCATTTAAGTTTTTTATGCCCGAAACGCTTTGCGTAATAGTGGCTTTAGGCATTGTATGTACTAGCCCTAACTATAAAGGGAACGCCCATTGCTTTAAGAGGATTTGTTCTTTGACAATTTGAGTAACGTAGAATACGTTTGGGTTAATTTACTTTCCTGCCAAGCAGCTACGGTAGTCTCTAGGAGCCTAGCCATCAGCCAGATAAGAATTAGAGTATTGTCTGTCGTAATTAACGGTCAGAGGGCCGGGTAATTGACGTGTTTCAGGAAGTCAAAGTAATTAACCTCAATCCTTGTTTGATCGACTCACACGAAGGCTCCATTGTTCCATTAACGTAACGTCGTTATTTATCTGCCCGGAAGTACCGGCACTTGATTGACTCGTGGGAGGAGTAGCGTCATTTTAGAATAACGTAAACGTGGTGCTTAATTACTGTTATTAACCACCTGAATTGGTCTGAGTATGGAAGGCTTAGACGGAATTCATACCTTAATGTAAATTGCTGAGCCAGTGTGAAAGGTTGCGTATTCATTTGTTTAATTATTGATCTTGAGGATAGTAATTAATTACTCTAAAGGTAATCACGAGTGATTACCGTTCTCTTAGCACTTTGGACATTGTAAATCAGAGTTTACCATCACTGAGTGATTAGTAACCGATTAACGTAAATTAACGTAACTAGTAAAGAGATTAATCAGCTGTCTGTATGTACAGGGATTAATGGGATTTTCTCACTGAATGCTCGACGGGTAGAGTGTTGTGTAATTTCCGCGTTACTAGTGACAGTTCTAAGAGTTATTAATTTAACGTAAATGTTATTGTGTTATTAACGTAAATGTTATTGCTTTATTAACGTAAATCAATTGTTATTGATTGTTGATCGTCCGTGGGGCGGAGTGGTAACGTAAGGATTAATTTGAGGAAGGGTTGCTGGAGTTGCCAGTGAACCCATTAGTTATTGTTGTCATTGAAACACTACTGATTTGATTGCATTGCAACCGCCATTGCAGGTGTAGACTGCACTGAGGCGTAGAACAGTTAGGAGGTTACTGGAGACGTGTTTCAGAACCCACTGTGTCATTTGTTGTAATTGTGATTATAGATCTGTTAGTTCTTGTTTCTTGTTGATTCCTCTGTGGTCACGCTTATGTTCGAGTTAGTTCATTATGCAGTCCGAGGGGCTGGTGTCTAGCTGTCATTGATAGTGTCACAAGAAGGATTTCGAGTAACGTCATTGATATTTCTTTTTGTTTTGTTGTAGTAGTTAGTACTTTATTGAATAAACTAAGTTGTTATGGTTAACACTGTCTTTTCGTTACACCCCACACATTATTATTGTTATGCAAGTGTTCTTCACACTCGACTAATCAAATTGAGACTGATTCTGAGTTTTGGACCAAATATACGGCACCACACAACACTAAATTATTGTTGTGAGAGCCCAGGACCTACTCGTTAGATTCGCTTCGGCGAATAGCGAAGGTCGGCGGTCTAGTGGGGAGATTTCAATTTTCATTGGGGTCTTGGCGTTTGCTCGCGCCTAGTCAATTGTTCATACATGGTCCCAAAGTGAGGAATGAGCTGGTTACTACACTGGTGTGTTAGCTAAGCAAGTCCTTCCTCAGGCGACATAATTGAATATCACGACAGGAATAAAGGTTAAAGAATAAAGAAAATTCTTAGAAATTTTCTGAGCTCAATTCCTTGTACCAATTTCATTTATTTCCACTTAATCAAGTCCAAAACTCTCACATCATGGCGCCCAACGTGGGGCCATAGACTTTTGGTTCATAATCAGAAAAGTAAGACTCATCAAGTCGAGAAACCTAGGAAGAAAGGTGTGCAGAACATTGCAGAACAATATTGCTGTGGGTGTGTTTGTTGTCGGCTAGCACGATTAGGTAGACACACACCACACACACAGAATGGATGAGGATTATAGAGATAAGTACATATGTCTGTACGTAGTTAGGTATGGTGTGCTGCCAAAGGATAGAAACATTCGCACAGATGAGGAATGTCGGCAGTATGTTGAGGACCATAAGGCCTATGTACGGCGTCTACGTCTAGAAAGTGCAAAAAGAAGTGATCTAGGGGACAAGGGAGTTCCCCTAGCCGACCGTGGTATAGTCGGTAGGCCAGCGGGTGTGGGATTGAGTCCACACCAGGAACAGGAAGGGGAGTCGCGACCCCAGCCTAGGCTAAGGACTGATTCCTTGGGCGACAGAAACGTTTCGTTAGAAGTAGTCAATCAGATACCAGAACAACCTCTCAGGAAAGGGGCTGAACAATCCCAGGAGGAAATTACTTTAGAGTACCTAGCAGCTTAAGCTGATGCTTTGGAACTGCAAGGAGTGCATAAGGCCAAATTTGTGGCCGACATGTGGAATGCCCACCACGATAGGTTGACTAGATTGGAAATTGCAAGAGTGCAATCCCAGGCAAGGACGGGGAGTCAAACCCCTCTTGCTGCGCCAAGCTCAGAGGTACCGGCGCTGGAAGTAGGGATACCTCCTCTATTGCCAAGAGAGAAGATCGATCCTAGGGATGCATACCTAGATCGATGTGTGACAAAGGTTGAACGGTTTACTCAAGCTCCAAGTAAGGGAGCCAAACCTAAAGAAAGTGAGACTAAGGGAAACCAACAGAAACCCAAGGTTAAGGGACCCAGGTGCTTCACATGCAACATGGCAGGTCACCGAGCAGCTAAGTGCCCGAGCAGCACTAGGCTTAAGACTAAGAAGGTGACCAAGGTGCAAGTTACAGGCATGAGTACCGTGGGAGGTGATGACCTAAGACACACACTTGAGTTAACTAGAGGAAGAGTTAACGAGCAATGGACGAGTGTCTTTCGAGACCGGGGCGAGGGGCGAGGTTGACAGTTAACATGGTCAGGAACAGTTTGGTTGAGCCTGAGAGTAGAACAGGTCGAACCCTCCGTGTCCAGTACCCAGATGGCACTGGTAAGGACATGGAAGAAGTGTCCGTGTTGGTAGACACCCCATATATCAAAGGTAAGATTAAAGCTGCACTAAGTAGAAAGGCAGTGTATGGACTTTTGATAGGTAATACTCCTGGTATAGGGAACCTGGTGGGTCTGTCCTGTGGAAATGACCCAGAGGAAACAGGAACAGGTGAGAGGAAGGTTAAACCCGCTGGCATTGACACCAAGCGTCAGCCGGCCGGTCGAGCAGAGATCACCGCCGCCCAGACAGAAGAAGAGGCGCAGCAGGTGAAAGGAAAACCGAGCCATCCTTCTCTCCCTATTGCACAGAAAACGGAGGTGAGCCCAGTGAGACGGGTGTGGCCCGGATCAGGTGATCCCGCCACAACCTGTCGACCAGCCAGGCCCTCGAGGGTTAACACCACTCAGGAGAGTAAACATCTGCTTGATGTTATCAGTGGTGAGGCTAAGGTAGCTGTGGCTCCCACAAGTGAAGTGGATATTCTGGACCAATCTTTCAGGCTGTTGGAAGATCGCTCAGACAAACGAACGGTCGCTGAGAGATTGAAGAACGAGCAGGTCAGTGACCAAGTGCTCAGCGAGGGGCGAGGTTTGACAGCTGCTGAAGAGGCCTCGGCCCAGTCAACTCAGTCGGTAGAGCAACCCGGTCTGAAAGTGACAGACAGACAGGAAGAAAGACCCTGTCACTTGGAAGTCATGACAGTCTGCTAACAGTCGGAATTGTGTCAGTAGAGTAGGGAAGGTGTGGAGTCTGTACTTCATTGGTAAGTCCATCCCAGTGTGCTACCTATTGTGTCCAGTATGACACAGACCTGTGGGGCGAGAGTGTGAAGGGACTGAGGAAGGGAAGCTGCGAGGCGTTGAGCCGGCTTAACCTGGACCCAGAACCTGAGCACGACCGCACTACGGTCAGGAAGTACCACCCTGGACGAGCCAGTGACGTCACATCTTGTCCCGCGAGATACCGATGTCAACAGAAAACGGATGAATCACCACTACCAAGCCGCAGTGCACTTAAGAGCGCAAGTGTAAGTGGCTGGTGATTTAGATGAAATTTTCCTCTGAGAAATTTTATCTTTTTGGTGGGGGTTGTTGTGAGGGGATGGTTCACCAGTTCACTTACAATAGTACTCTAATGCCTGTGAAGGCCAGTTCACTTGTTAAGTGCACTTGTTAAGTGTGCGGACTTAAGTTTGGTAACCAGCAACCGAAACATCTAGTGTTTGGGCTCATGTGAGAGCCCCAGTCATCAGAAGTCCAGAAATGTTACCCTGGCCGGGGTAGCACGTCTGTGGACAGAGATATGCCGATAGCATCATCTCACTGTATGGCTTGAAGCGAGACTCGAGTTTGCGTGGGAACAGCTAGGCCCCAGGTGTGGGCGAGCTGTGGGCCTCCTGCGCTCGCTAGCCACTGAGTCGTCGTCATGGAAACAGCCGCCATCTTAGTAAACATCTTGAGCCGCCATGTTGGACGGCCATCTTGGAATTGCCCTAGGGGCCTTGCTACACCGTCGCTGATTGGTTGAGAGTGGTAGGCCACTGTATGCCTTCCTCTCATTGGTTATTTCGAGGAGGACGCGGGAATCGCCGGTGTAAGCATCATTCTGAACCCAGCTGCCACTTTGTCAAGACGATCTCTGTACTCAGTTCAGCCAAATTGAGTATAGGGCTTCGTGGTGGCTTGACTACTCAACTACTTCACCTCCTGCTTCATCTACGACGGCGGTCGTCACAGAATCCGGCCGTAGTCGTCGCTTGAAGGGGCGAAAGACATTGTGTACAGTGGGTAGAGATACAGTGATCTGGGATTGTGGGGTAAGGTGCATACGAGCAGTAACAGACTCGTAGATCCCATACCGGTGATTAAAAAGAAAACGTTCCATGCAGCTATATGCTCTGTAGCAGTCGATGGGAACGGGGGAAATTCATGCCAAGTGTTCAGGGGCAGTTTTCTTAGAAATTCGTGAATAAAATCTCGAGTCAGTGTTTTGGCGCCAAAAGTGTTGGGGGCGTTACGCTCACTCGGGAAGGGTGGGGAGGTCTCTGCCACCTATGCCACCTACCGCCACCTACGCCACCTACGCCACCTACCACTGCCGTGAGCCAGCCAGTCACCCGTAGCAGGGTGCCTGATGTATGAGAATGATGTGTAAGCCGGCAGTATGAATGAGTAAGTACCTATGTGTGTATTTCTGGTGATCAGTTAGTCTCTAAAAGCTTGAATTCGAGGTCAAGTGTACCGTCACATTGTCACACAGCACCACAGAGGTGAAGTGAAGTGTGGACGAGGAGATAATCACCTTTTATTATCATCTTGTTAGTCCAGAGGGACTTACGTCTTGTGTACACAGACGTACAGTGTGTGTGTGTGTGTGTGTGTGTGTGTGTGTGTGTGTGTGTGTGTGTGTGTGTGTGGGTACACGGGAACAGAGTATACATAGATTAGCCAAGGACTGAGAGGATGTCCATGTAATAATTATTTTATTCCATTGTGGTAATTAAATCATTTTTGATCGTCCGTGGGACGGAGTGATATTATTTCCATGTGTAGTCTTGCAGGTGTGGAATTCCAACACTGAGCACTCAGGTTAGTGTGTGTGTAATGTCAGTGATTCCTGGCAATGATTATTGTGGAGTGTACCACAGTGTGGTCTTAATTTATTGTATTGTTCCGAGGGCCGTGACAAGTGTGATTTATATATATATATGTATTGTGGTTGCAGTATTAACGTAATTTTGGTAGAATTTGGGGAGTGACGAGGCTGTCTGCAGAGACCGCTGTCGCTCTGTCGAGTAACGTAACTCGGTAGTGTTTATCGGCATGCGGGATCGATAAATCACTCACCCATACTGCTCGGCTTAGACTCGGTTACAAGTATCTCTGGGAATTCTCATTGTCTGCCGATGTAGATCTAACCAAATGTAAACTGTGTCAACAAAATTATTCGCACACCATCCGTCACTATGTGATGGAGTGCGAAAATCACATCATTCTGGGAGGTGATTTCAATATTGACCTGGGTCTTCAAAACAACCCTCAAGTTGACTATTTCCGTAACAGCATGCACTCCTGTATGCTAATCCCCACAATCACCAAGCCCACCCGAGTCACTCAAACATCTGCCACTACCCTGGATCACCTATGGACTAATATAACAGCTCCCCTTACATCTGGGGTAATTCATGACAGAACAACTGACCACTATCCTACCTTCCTCATAGCAAACTTGGACACATCACCACCAGAAACAAAGAAACTCTCATTCAGGCTACATAGTAAATCAGCTTTAGGCAATCTCTCTAATGCACTTCATAATATTAACTGGGAATCTGAATTTAATAATACACAGGATATAAACTCATCAACTAACCTCTTTCTCCTTAAAACTCTAAACCTCTACAACACTCACTGTCCCCTCCTTACCAAACAAGTAACTGATAAAAGAAAAAATAACCCGTGGCTCACAAGTGGCATAATTAAATCAATCAACAAAAAACATGAATATGAAAAGAAATTTAGGAGTGGCCTAGTTTCAAAGGAAGTAGTTAAAAGGTACTCATCAGCGCTTACCAGTATCATAAGAAAAGCAAAACTTTCATATTATGAGACTAGATTCAAAGAAGCAAAAGGCAACATGAAAAGCACATGGAATACCATCTCTAATATCCTAGGAACTAAACAACACTCCCACAACCAGATAACACTCTCTAAGGATGGCCTTACACCGTCATCTGACTTAGAAATGGCTAATGAATTAATAGCTTCTTTTCATCGATTGGTGCTAACCTTGCCAGTAAAATCCCACAGACTCAGACACATATCAACACATATCTCTCAGGCAGCTATCCAAACTCTCTTCTCCTTTCACCAGTCAGCCCGACAGATGTTGTGTCCATCATACACTCACTAAAAACCAAAGCTGGGAACATCAGTGAAATCCCATCCATTGTATACAAGAGCGCCTCCCATGCCCTTGCGCCACCTATAGCTCTGCTGTTCAACAAATCCCTTGAGTGTCATACCTTCCCTGATATCCTTAAAAAAGCAAGAGTAACGCCAGTTCATAAAGCAGGTAATCCGTCAGACATAAACAACTATAGACCAATATCGAACCTACCCATTCTATCAAAAATATTTGAAAAAATTATCTACAAACAGCTCTACTCCTATCTCGTAAAATTCGACATTCTTAGCCCCTGTCAGTTTGGCTTCCGCTCTCAAAAGAGTACCAACGATGCAATTATTAGTCTCCTTGATATAATTTACTCAGCCCTTGACAAAAATGAGTTTCCGATTGGACTTTTCATTGACCTGAGAAAGGCCTTTGATAATGTTAATCACGATTACCTCTTATGTAAACTCCATCGTTATGGAATCCGAGGCCATGCACTGGACTATATCCAATCCTATCTTAGTGATATACACCAATGTGTAGCCATCAATAATATAACCTCTCCCATTCTACCAATAACCGTTGGAGTGCCACAGGGCAGCATCTTGGGACCTCTTCTATTTCTTATATACATCAAAGATCTGCCTAATGTCTCTAACATTCTGAAACCTATTTTGTTTGCTGATGATACTACCCTCATCTACTCTAACCCCAACCCACATACATTAAATGATGTTGTTAATAATGAACTAAAAAAGTCCACTTATGGATGTCAACCAACAAACTAACACTTAACATAGAAAAGACCTACTACATCCTATTTGGAAGCAAATCTACAAATGCAATTCAGCTTCAGATAGACAATGTAAACATTAGCAATAAAAATGATGGAAAGTTTCTTGGCCTATTCCTAAACAAGAGACTCAACTTCAGTACCCACATACAACACATAACTAAGAAAGTCTCTAAAACAGTTGGTATACTCTCCAAAATCAGATATTATGTACCCAACTCTGCTCTCATCTCTCTATATTATGCACTAATCTATCCCTATCTCAACTATGGTATCTGTGCATGGGGTTCAACCACTGCAAACCACCTCAAGTCCATCATCACCCAGCAAAAATCTGCTATCAGAATAATATCAAATTCTGCTTTCAGACAACACTCAGCCCCCTTGTTTAACTCCCTAAACATGCTAAACATAATCTCACTCCATAAATTCTCTTGTGTCAACTACATTTACAAAACCCTGTTCTTAAATGCAAATCCTGCTCTGAAACTCTTCCTGGACAGATGTAATAGGACCCATTATCACCACACCAGAAATAAATATCTCTTTGATATCCCCAGAGTTAAACTTAGTCTGTGTAAACACTATACAAACAAAGGGACCCAGTTTATGGAACTCACTCCCTACTGAATTGAAAAGCTGTCCAACTTTTACATCATTCAAAATCAATACTAAAAAGTACCTAATTTCATCTTCATAGTTTTTCACTTTTTGCCTTAAAATTGCACTGTATCTATTGCTATCCAATCTCCCAACCTTTATGTTCCCAATTTGAACATCTTTACTATTGTGATCATTGCTGTCTTCTTATATGTGCTGCCAATCTGCTGTATGGTGTTTATTAATCTTGTTTATCTGTATCTATTGCTACTCAGTCTCCCAATCTTTATGTACCCAATCTGACATCTTTACCATTGTGATCATTGCTGTCTTATATGTGCTGTCAATCTGCTGTGTGGTGTCAATTAATCTTGTTTAAATTACTAATTAAGCTGTCAATGTAATCAATCAGAGCTTAAATATAACAATGTGCTTTAATATACTTACTAAGCTCTCTCATCTCATTTTTCTCTTGCAATGTATCTTTATCATTTATCAATTCTGATAGAAATTACCTACTTAAAATTATCTGTTAGATTAAGGACCTGCCCGAAACGCTGCGCGTACTAGTGGCTTTACAAGAATGTAAATACTGTACTATCCAATGTATTCTCACAAACCCAATGTACCTTCTTGTATATATATAAATAAATAAATAAATAAATAAATAAATAAATAAATAAATAAATAAATAAATAAATAAATAAAAGATACGTGAATTTAGAGACAATTCAATAACCAATGTTCCAGCAATGTGTAAATATTTCATTCAAAATGATCTGCTACCAGAAATTTTAGCCAAATATCCCCAGTTTGCTAACTGTAGGTAGTAACTGAGTGATTGTAACCTATCCACCGCTGCCCACTGGATGGGGGGCGGTGTGCAGGACAAACATAACAATTGTAACACTAGCTCTCCACATATGTCAGTTGCTTAATTTAGAACCTGTACTTGAGGTCGATCTCGAGCCCATTGTTGATGTGACGACTTATATTGAATGTTGTAACTAGCTCATCAAGATTGTAACTTGCTTAGCTAAATGAATTGTGGGGTTCAGTCCCTGAGCCCATTATGTGCCTCTGTAACCCTTTCCACTACCGCCCACAAGATGGGTATGGCGTGCATAATAAATGAACTAAACTAAACTAAACCATGTGATTTAAGGAGTGCGAGATCTCCTTAGTGTTCCCAATAACGTTTGATAGCTGTAGGCTACATGTGTCAGCAGTAATTATATATATACATATATATATATATATATATATATATATATATATATATATATATATATATATATATATATATATATATATATATATATATATATATACAACTTTAGAACACTTTCCCACCAGGAGACTCGAACCCTAGCCAGCACAGAAGCCTTCCAGCAACTGGCATAACAGGTACGCCTTAACCCGCTCCACCACCTGCTCAGACCCTTAAAAGAGATGGTAATTTCGGAGTATTTAAATACCCCAAAGATCAACACCTCCCAAGAGCACCAGAGCAAGTGAGGGGTCATTTATACGTTAATTTCATCAAGTCCCTGTTAATATGAGAAGACACAGTGTCTCTGCTTAAGGCACAACTCTCCTAAACACGAGAGTGAAGTATACAACTTTAGAACACTTTCCCACCAGGAGACTCGAACCCTAGCCAGCACAGAAGCCTTCCAGCAACTGGCATAACAGGTATGCCTTAACCCGCTCCACCACCTGCTCAGACCCTTAAAAGAGATGGTAATTTCGGAGTATTTAAATACCCCAAAGATCAACACCTCCCAAGAGCACCAGAGCAAGTGAGGGGTCATTTATACGTTAATTTCATCAAGTCCCTGTTAATATGGGAAGACACAGTGTCTCTGCTTAAGGCACAACTCTCCTAAACACGAGAGTGAAGTATACAACTTTAGAACACTTTCCCACCAGGAGACTCGAACCCTAGCCAGCACAGAAGCCTTCCAGCAACTGGCATAACAGGTACGCCTTAACCCGCTCCACCACCTGCTCAGACCCTTAAAAGAGATGGTAATTTCGGAGTATTTAAATACCCCAAAGATCAACACCTCCCAAGAGCACCAGAGCAAGTGAGGGGTCATTTATACGTTAATTTCATCAAGTCCCTGTTAATATGGGAAGACACAGTGTCTCTGCTTAAGGCACAACTCTCCTAAACACGAGAGTGAAGTATACAACTTTAGAACACTTTCCCACCAGGAGACTCGAACCCTAGCCAGCACAGAAGCCTTCCAGCAACTGGCATAACAGGTACGCCTTAACCCGCTCCACCACCTGCTCAGACCCTTAAAAGAGATGGTAATTTCGGAGTATTTAAATACCCCAAAGATCAACACCTCCCAAGAGCACCAGAGCAAGTGAGGGGTCATTTATCATTTATATATATATATATATATATATATATATATATATATATATATATATATATATATATATATATATATATATATATGTCGTACCTAGTAGCCAGAACGCACTTCTCGGCCTACTATGCAAGGCCCGATTTGCCTAATAAGCCAAGTTTTCCTGAATTAATATATTTTCTCAAATTTTTTTCCTATGAAATGTTAAAGCTACCCATTTCATTATGTATGAGGTCAAATTTTTTTTATTGGAGTTAAAATTAACGTAGATATATGACCGAACCTAACCAACCCTACCTAACCTAACCTAACCTATCTTTATAGGTTAGGTTAGGTTAGGTAGCCGAAAAAGTTAGGTTAGGTTAGGTTAGGTAGGTTAGGTAGTCGAAAAACAATTAATTCATAAAAACTTTGCTTATTAGGCAAATCGGGCCTTGCATAGTAGGCTGAGAAGTGCGTTCTGGCTACTAGGTACGACATATATATATATATATATATATATATATATATATATATATATATATATATATATATATATATATATATATATATATATATATATATATATATATATATATATATTATTAAATATGACCGAAAAAGTAAGATTAATAATTCTAACACGAATTTTCTCAATCTTTCGTACATTTCTTTTCACTGTTGGAGGTAAATAAAAAATCAATTCTCCAAAATTCATTTTTATTTCTAGTCTGACGCGACACGAGCGCGTTTCGTAAAACTTATTACATTTTCAAAGACTTCAGTTTACAAATACACAACTGAATAGAACTTACGCATCTCCAATTTTATATCTACATTTGAGAGAGGTGGATGGGGTGAGGTGGCATTAACAGGGTATTAATTTCATCAACACAAGACAGAACACGAAACAATGGGTATTGAATAGAAGTGATTGTAGAAAGCCTATTGGTCCATATTTCTTGATGCTTCTATATTGGAGCGGAGTCTTGAGGTGGGTAGAATATAGTTGTGCATTAATTGGCTGTTGATTGCTGGTGTTGACTTCTTGATGTGTAGTGCCTCGCAAACGTCAAGCCGCCTGCTATCGCTGTATCTATCGATGATTTCTGTGTTGTTTACTAGGATTTCTCTGGCGATGGTTTGGTTGTGGGAAGAGATTATATGTTCCTTAATGGAGCCCTGTTGCTTATGCATCGTTAAACGCCTAGAAAGAGATGTTGTTGTCTTCCCTATATATTGGGTTTTTTGGAGCTTACAGTCCCCAAGAGGGCATTTGAAGGCATAGACGACGTTAGTCTCTTTTAAAGCGTTCTGTTTTGTTAAAAAGAGACTAACGTCGTCTATGCCTTCAAATGCCCTCTTGGGGACTGTAAGCTCCAAAAAACCCAGTATATAGGCAAGACAACAACATCTCTTTCTAGGCGTTTAACGATGCATAAGCAACAGGGCTCCATTAAGGAACATATAATCTCTTCTCACAACCAAACCATCGCCAGAGAAATCCTAGTAAACAACACAGAAATCATCGATAGATACAGCGATAGCAGGCGGCTTGACGTTTGCGAGGCACTACACATCAAGAAGTCAACACCAGCACTCAACAGCCAATTAATGCACAACTATATTCTACCCACCTCAAGACCTCCCAATCCAAGACTACCAAGACTTGACCTCCTCAAGACCAAGACTACCCACCTCCAATATAGAAGCATCAAGAAATATGGACCAATAGGCTTTCTACAATCACTTCAATTCAATACCCATTG
Source organism: Procambarus clarkii (assembly GCF_040958095.1). Taxonomy (NCBI): domain Eukaryota; kingdom Metazoa; phylum Arthropoda; class Malacostraca; order Decapoda; family Cambaridae; genus Procambarus; species Procambarus clarkii. The sequence continues at coordinate 23,001,670 of NC_091226.1, read as the reverse complement.
TTTCGTGTTCTGTCTTGTGTTGATGAAATTAATACCCTATTAATGCCACCTCTTGTTCTGTCTTGTGTTGATGAAATTAATGCCCTATTAATGCCACCTCACCCCATCCACCTCTCTCAAATGTAGATATAAAATTGGAGATGCGTAAGTTCTATTCAGTTGTGTATTTGTAAACTGAAGTCTTTGAAAATGTAATAAGTTTTACGAAACGCGCTCGTGTCGCGTCAGACTAGAAATAAAAATGAATTTTGGAGAATTGATTTTTGATTTACCTCCAACAGTGAAAAGAAATGTACGAAAGATTGAGAAAATTCGTGTTAGAATTATTAATCTTACTTTTTCGGTCATATTTAATAATATATATATATATATATATATATATATATATATATATATATATATATATATATATATATATATATATATATATATATATATATATATATATATATATATATATATATAATGGTAGTGTCACGATGCCCAGTGTTATTGTGTTATTTACTGTGGTGATTGCAAATTGTGGACCAATGTTCTAGAGGTTATTGAGAGCACTGGGGTCATTTGCAACAGTAAGTGCGTGCAGTATTCTAATACTTGGAAATTAGAGTACTTGCCGTGTGTGTTATTGCAAAGGGATTGTCAATGTTAGTGATTGTTGCTAGAGTTGAGCAATCACCGTATGTGATTGCAGTTCAGTAAAGTCATTGTGGGGCAGTGTTCTAGAGGGTTCATGTCCTGTATGTTATTTTACTAGGTTCTGCATTGCAACCGGATTGTAACGTAAATCACTGTGATTTGTTAGTGTGATTTGTCATTGTCGTGGGTAAACTCGGCTGTAGACGAGTACTTGGGTACACATATATTCTCCTGTTTAGCTGGTAGGACATCGAAGTCCAGTATTCAGTGAGGTGATTGCGAGGCAATTAATATAACGTAACCAAGGGAACGCCCATTGCTTTAAGAGGATTTGTTCTTTGACAATTTGAGTAACGTAGAATACGTTTGGGTTAATTTACTTTCCTGCCAAGCAGCTACGGTAGTCTCAAAGAGCCTAGCGATCAGCCAGATAAGAATTAGAGTATTGTCTGTCGTAATTAACGGTCAGTGGGACGGGTAATTGACGTGTTTCAGGAAGTCAAAATAATTAACCTCGATCCTTGTTTGATCGACTCACACGAAGGCTCCATTGTTCCATTAACGTAATGTCGTTATCTGCCCGGAAGTACCGGCACTTGATTGACTCGTGGGAGGAGTAACGTCATTTTAGAATAACGTAAACGTGGTGCTTAATTACTGTTATTAACCACCTGAATTAGTCTGAGTATGGAAGGCTTAGACGGAATTCATACCTTAATGTAAATTGCTGAGCCAGTGTGAAAGGTAGCGAATTCAATTGTTTAATTATTGATCTTGAGGATAGTAATTAATTACTCTAAAGGTAATCACGAGTGATTACCGTTCTCTTAGCACTTTGGACATTATAAATCAGAGTTTACCATCACTGAGTGATTAGTAACCGATTAACGTAACTAGTAAAGAGATTAATCAGCTGTCTGTATGTACAGGGATTAATGGGATTTTCTCACTGAATGCTCGACGGGTAGAGTGTTGTGTAATTTCCGCGTTACTCGTGACAGTTGTAAGAGTTATTAAATTAACGTAAATGTTATTGTGTTATTAACGTAAATGTTATTGTGTTATTAACGTAAATGTTATTGCTTTATTAACGTAAATCAATTGTTATTGATTGTTGATCGTCCGTGGGGCGGAGTGGTAACGTAAGGATTAATTTGAGGAAGGGTTGCTGGAGTTGCCAGTGAACCCATTAGTTATTGTTGTCATTGAAAGACTACTGATTTGATTGCATTGCAACCGCCATTGCAGGTGTAGACTGCACTGAGGCGTAGAACAGTTAGGAGGTTACTGGAGACGTGTTTCAGAACCCACTGTGTCATTTGTTGTAATTGTGATTATAGATCTGTTAGTTCTTGTTTCTTGTTGAATCCTCTGTGGTCACGCTTATGTTCGAGTTAGTTCATTATGCAGTCCGAGGGGCTGGTGTCTAGCTGTCATTGATAGTGTCACAAGAAGGATTTCGAGTAACGTCATTGATATTTCTTTTTGTTTTGTTGTAGTAGTTAGTACTTTATTGAATAAACTAAGTTGTTATGGTTAACACTGTCTTTTCGTTACACCCCACACATTATTATTGTTATGCAAGTGTTCTTCACACTCGACTAATCAAATTGAGACTGATTCTGAGTTTTGGACTAAATATACGGCACCACACAACACTAAATTATTGTTGTGAGAGCCCAGGACCTACTCGTTAGATTCGCTTCGGCGAATAGCGAAGGTCGGCGGTCTAGTGGGGGGATTTCAATTTTCATTGGGGTCTTGGCGTTTGCTCGCGCCTAGTTAATTGTTCATACATGGTCCCAAAGTGAGGAATGAGCTGCTTACTACACTGGTGTGTTAGCTAAGCAAGTCCTTCCTCAGGCGACATAATTGAATATCACGACAGGAATAAAGGTTAAAGAATAAAGAAAATTCTTAGAAATTTTCCGAGCTCAATTCCTTATACCAATTTCATTTATTCCCACTTATCTAAGTGAAACTCTCACATGGTTCTTCTGTAGTCTTCTGTACTTCTTCAATTACCATCGACAGTGAAAAGAAACATAAGAAATATTGAGAAAATTCGTGTTAGAATTATTAATCGTACTTTTCGGTCATATTTAATAATATATGTATACATATATACATACACATACATATCTAATCACCCACACAAATACACACACCAATAATCTTTGTGTCACAAGTGATCAACAAGAGGCTCACAACAGTCACTATACAAGGCACTTTACATCTATGGTGAGTCACACAGTTACTAGTCTTGCTGCACACCCACCCAACTGGGCGGCAGCTTTACAGTCATGTGCTCCACACCCACCCAACTGGGCGGCAGCTTTACAGTCATGTGCTCCACACCCACCCAACTGGGCGGCAGCTTTACAGTCATGTGTATGCATTACCTACAGTAAGCAAATTTTGGATACTTCGCTAAGATTTCGAGCAGCACATCATTATGAATGAAGTACTTACTCATTTCTTGGACACTATTGATGTTGTTATCTCTAATTTCCGCGATTTTTTCACATTCCATTATATAATGACGCAAAGGATGCGAATAGTTCTGCTGACAGTTTACGTTTAGTCAAATCTACATCAGCAGATGTTACAAATTCCCAGAGGTACTTGTAGCCGAGCCTAAGCCTAGCAGTGGTAATATCTAGAAGTTTGCTAACATTATTGGATGACCCATAGACGTACGGTTTTTCCTGCATAATAGAATGATGATAGATGGAGTAACTGGTGTGAATTTCACTTTGCCTCAAGTCTCCGAAATTTAGTTGATGTTCCTGGGATATTGCTGCCCTCAGGCTATAAATAATAAATAAATAAATAAATAAATAAATAAATAAATAAATAAATAAATGTTTATTCAGGTAAAGTACATACATACAAGAGTTAGTTAGTTTAGTTCATTTATTATGCACGCCATACCCATCTTGTGGGCGGTAGTGGAAAGGGTTACAGAGGCACATAATGGGCTCAGGGACTGAACCCCACAATTCATTTAGCTAAACAAGTTACAATCTTGATGAGCTAGTTACAAAATTCAACATAAGTCGTCACATCAATAAAGGGTTCGAGTACAGGTTCTAAATTAAACAACTGACATATGTGGAGAGCTAGTGTCACAATTGTTATGTTTGTCCTGCACACCGCCCCCCATCCAGTGGGCAACGGTGGATAGGTTACAATCACTCAGTTACTACCTACAGTTAGCAAACTGGGGATATTTGGCTAAAATTTCTGGTAGCAGATCATTTTGAATGAAATATTTACACATCGCTGGAACATTGGTTATAGAATTGTCTCTAAATTCACGGATCTTTTCGCACTCCATCACATAGTGACGGAGGGTGTGCGAATAATTTTTTTGACACAATTTTACATTTGGTCAGGTCTATATCGCCAGATAATGAGAATTCCCAGAGATACTTGTAACCATACAAGAGGTTATACAAAAATTTATAGATTTATAGATAGAACTAGTACATACAATGCCTAAAGCCACTATTTATTTATTTATTCATTTATATACAAGAAGGCACATTGGGTTTGTGAGAATACATAGCATAGTATTTACAATCTTGTAAAGCCACTAGTACGCGCAGCGTTTCGGGCAGGTCCTTAATCTAACAGATAATTTTATGTAGGTAAATTCTAGCAGAATTAATAAAATAATAACAAATACATTGCAAGAAAAAAAATGAGATGAGAGAGATTAGTAAGTATATTAAAGCACAGTGGTATATTAAAGCTCTGATTGATTACACTGACAGCTTGATTGGTAATTTAAACAAGATTAATAGACACCATACAGCAGAGTGACAGCACATATAAGAAGACAGCAATGATCACAATGATAAAGATGTTCAGATTGGGTACATAAAGATTGGGAGATTGGATAGCAATAGATACAGTGCAATTTTAAAGTAAAAGGTAAACAACTATGAAGATGAAATTAGGCACTTTTTAGTATTTTTTTGAATGACGCAAAAGTTGGACAGCTTTTCAGTTCAATAGGGAGTGAGTTCCATAGACTGGGTCCCTTTATTTGCATAGAGTGTTTACACAGATTAAGTTTGACTCTGGGGATATCAAAGAGATATTTATTTCTGGTGTTGTGATAATGGGTCCTATTACATCTGTCCAGGGAGAGTTTCAGAGCAGGATTTGCATTCAAAAACAGGGTTTTGTAAATGTAGTTGACACAAGAGAATTTGTGGAGTGAGATTATGTTTAGCATGTTTAGGGAGTTAAACAAGGGGGCTGAGTATTGTCTGAAAGCAGAATTTGTTGTTATTCTGATAGCAGATTTTTGCTGGGTGATGATGGACTTGAAGTGGTTTGCAGTGGCTGAACCCCATGCACAGATACCATAATTAAGATAGGGATAGATTAGTGCATAATATAGAGAGATGAGAGCAGAGTTAGGTACATAATATCTGATTTTGGAGAGTATGCCAACTGTTTTAGAGACTTTCTTAGTTATGTGTTGCATGTGGGTACTGAAGTTGAGTCTCTTGTCTAGAATAGGCCGAGAAACTTTCCATCATTTTTGTTGCTAATGTTTACATTGTCTATCTGAAGCTGAATTGCATTTGTAGATTTGCTTCCAAATAAGATATAGTAGGTCTTTTCTATGTTAAGTGTTAGTTTGTTGGTTGACATTCATAAGTGGACTTTTTTTAGTTCATTATTAATAACATTATTTAGTGTATGTGGGTTGGGGTTAGAGTAGATGAGGGTAGTATCATCAACAAACAAAATAGGTTGCAGAATGTTAGAGACATTAGGCAGATCATTGATGTATATAAGAAATAGGAGAGGTCCCAAAATGCTGCCCTGTGGCACTCCAATGGTTGTTGGTAGAGTGGGAGAGGTTATATTATTGATGGCTACACATTGGTGTCTATCACTAAGATAGGATTAGATATAGTCCAATGTATGGCCTCGGATTCCATAATGATGGAGTTTACGTAAGAGGTAATTGTGATTAAGAGTATCAAAGGCCTTTCTCAGGCCAATGAAGAGTCCAATCAGAAACTCATTTTTGTCAAGGGCTATTATATCAAGGAGACTAATAATTGCATCGTTGGTACTCTTTTGGGAGCGGAAGCCAAACTGACAGGGGCAAAAAATGTCGAATTTTACGAGATAGGAGTAGAGCTGTTTGTAGATAATTTTTTCAAAGATGACACTCAAGGGATTTGTTGAACAGCAGAGCTATAGGTGGCACAAGGGCATGGGAGGCGCTCTTGTATACAATGGATGGGATTTCACTGATGTTCCCAGCTTTGGTTTTTAGTGAGTGCATGATGGACACAACATCTGACGGGCTGACTGGTGAAAGGAGAAGAGAGTTTGGATAGCTGCATGAGAGATATGTGTTGATATGTGTCTGAGTCTGTGGGATTTTACTTGCAAGGTTAGCACCAACTGATGAAAAGAAGCTATTAAATTCATTCGCCATTTCTAAATCAGATGACGGTGTAAGGCCGTCCTTAGAGAGTGTTATCTGGTTGTGGGAGTGTTGTTTAGTTCCCAGGATATTAGAGATGGTTTTCCATGTGCTTTTCATGTTGCCTTTTGCTTCTTTGAATCTAGTCTCATAATATGAAAGTTTAGCTTTTCTTATGATACTGGTAAGCACTGATGAGTACCTCTTAACTACTTCCTTTGTAACTAGGCCAATCCTAAATTTCTTTTCATATTCATGTTTTTTGTTGATTGATTTGATTATGCCACTTGTGAGCCACGGGTTATTTTTTCTTTTATCAGTTACTTGTTTGGTAAGGAGGGGACAGTGAGTGTTGTAGAGGCTTAGAGTTTTGGAGAGAAAGAGGTTAGTTAATGAGTTTATATCCTGTGTATGATTAAATTCAGATTCCTAGTTAATATTGTGAAGTGCATTAGAGAGATTGCCTAAATCTGATTCACTATGTAGCCTGAATGAGAGTTTCTTGGTTTCTGGTGGTGCTGTGTCCATGTTTGCTATGAGGAAGGTAGGATAGTGGTCAATTGTTCTGTCATAGATTACCACTATTATGCAAAGCGTTTCGGGCAGGAAAAACATTAAAGACCAAAACTTAATACTAATTGATATTAAAGTATAAAATGTGTTGAGAACAAATAAATAAAAATAAAAAAGGGGGAACATGGCAGAAAAAGCAGCACAAATACAATTCAGTGGTGTCCGCTGCCTGGTGGGAGGTAGACATGTCGCTCCACACTCTTCGTTTTTGCACGTGGCTGCTACAGCTGGATATTGTGAATTTATTCTTGCTTGTTGACAGTGTCGAGGAAATGGCTGAGGCAGTATGCCTAAGTGATAGTGAGAAGAACAGAGAAGATGATACCAGGCCGTTTGAAGTAGTAGTGAACAGAAATAAATGGCGAAATATTCACAGACTGTATTTATTTTTATTTATTTATTTATGCATATACAAGAATGTACATAAGGAATGTGAGGATACAAATATGGTAATTACAGTCTTGTAAAGCCACTAGCACGCGCAGCGTTTCGGGCAGGTCCTTAATCTAAGAAAATTTTAAGGAGGTAAATACTTGCAAAATTTATAGACAAAAAAATGATAACAGATTACATGGAATGAAAAAAAAAGAAGATGAGAGAAAATTATAGGTACAGTATATTAAAGCACATAGGTAGCTATGATTGATTGCAATGACAGCTTAAAATGGTAGTTGACAACAAATTGGTAGGCACAATACAGCAGAAACAATATAAGATTGATTGCAATGACAGCTTGAATGGTAGTTGACAAAAATTGGTAGTCACAATACAGCATATGGCTAGCACATAAAAGAAGACAGCAATGAACACAATGATAAGGTTGTTTGATATTACATAAAAATTAGGAGATTGGGTAACACTAGGTACAGAGCAAATTTAAAGCTCAGTGTAGGAAACTAAATAGATGAAGTTAGGTACTTTTTGGTTTTGCTTTTAAATAAGGCAAAAGTTTTACAGTTTTTCAATTCACTAGGGAGTGAGTTCCATAGACTAGGTCCCTTAATTTGCATAGAGTGTTTACACAGATTAAGTTTGACCCTGGGGATATCAAAGAGATATTTATTTCTGGTGTGGTGATAATGGGTCCTATTACATCTGTCCAGGGAGAGTTTCAGAGCATGGTTTGCATTTAAGAACAGGGTTTTGTAAATGTAGTTGACACAAGAGAATGTGTGGAGGGAGTTAATATTTAGCAAGTTTAGGGATTTAAACAAGGGAGCCGAGTGTTGTCTGAAAGCAGAGTTAGTTATTATTCTGATAGCAGATTTTTGCTGTGTGATGATGGGCTTAAGGTGGTTTGCAGTGGTAGACCCCCATGCACAGATACCATAATTAAGATAGGGGTAGATTAGTGCATAATATAGTGAGAGGAGAGCAGAGTTAGGAACATAATATCTGATTTTGGAGAGTATACCAACTGTCTTAGAGACTTTCTTAGTTATGTGTTGAATGTGGGTGCTGAAGTTGAGTCTCTTGTCTAGGAATAGGCCAAGAAACTTGCCATCATTTTTATTACTGATGTTAATGTTGTCTATCTGTAGCTGAATTGCATTTGATGATTTGCTTCCAAATAAGATGTAGTAAGTCTTTTCGATGTTTAATGTTAGTTTGTTCGTTGACATCCATAAGTGGACTTTTTTTAATTCATTATTCACAACATTATTTAGTGTATGTGGGTTGAGGTTTGAGTAGATAAGGGTAGTATCGTCAGCAAACAATATAGGTTTGAGAATATTAGAGACATTAGGCAGACCGTTTATATATATAAGAAATAGAAGAGGTCCTAAGATGCTGCCCTGTGGCACTCCAACGGTAATTGGTAGAGTGGAAGAAGTTGTATCATTGATGGTTACATATTGGTGTCTGTCACAAAGATAGGATCGGATGTAGTCAAGGGCAAGGCCTCGGATTCCATAATGCTGGAGTTTAAGTAAGAGGTAGTTGTGATTAACAGTATCAAAGGCTTTTCTTAGGTCAATGAAGAGTCCAATCGGAAACTCATTTTTGTCAAGGGCTGAGTAGATAATGTCAAGGAGACTAATGATTGCATCATTGGTGCTCTTTTGGGACCGGAAGCCAAACTGGCAGGGGCTGAGTATGTCGAATTTTACGAGGTAGGAATAGAGCTGTTTGTAAATAATTTTTTCAAATATTTTTGATAGAATGGGTAGATTTGATATTGGTCTATAATTGTTTATGTCCGCCGGATTGCCTCCTTTATGGACTGGCGTTACTCTTGCTTTTTTGAGGATATCAGGGAAGGTGTGATACTCTATAGATTTGTTGAACAGTAGTGCTATGGGTGGGGCAAGGGCATGGGAGGCTCTCTTGTACACAATGGACGGAATTTCACTGGTGTTCCCTGCCTTGGTTTTTAGAGAATGTATGATGGACACAACATCTGTCGGGCTGATTGGTGAAAGGAGAAGAGAGTTTGGATAGCTGCCTGAGAGATATGTGTTAATATGTGTCTGAGTCTGTGGGATTTTACTGGCAAGATTAGCACCAACCGATGAAAAGAAACTATTAAATTCATTTGCCATTTCTAAGTCAGTTGACGGTATATCCCCATCCTTGTAGAGTTTTATTTGGTTATGTGAGTGTTGTTTAGTTCCTAGGATACTAGAGATAGTTTTCCAAGTGCTTTTCATGTTGCCTTTTGCTTCATTGAATCTATTCACATAATATGCAAGTTTTGCCTTTCTTATGATACTGGTAAGCATTGATGAGTACCATTTAGCTACTTCCTTTGAAACTTGGCCAATCCTAACTTTCTTTTCATATTCATGTTTCTTGTTGATTGAGTTGAGAATGCCACTTGTGAGCCATGGATTGTTTAATCTTTTGTCAGTTACTTGCTTGGTAAGAAGGGGACAATGAATGTTGTAGAGGCTTAGAGTTTTGGAGATGAAGAGGTTAGCTAATGAATTTATATCATGGGTATTATTGAATTCAGAATCCCAGTTAATATTGTAAAGTGCCTCTGTAAGATTGTCTAAAGCTGATTCACTGTGTAGCCTAAATGAAAGTTTCTTGCTATTTGGTGGTGTTATGTCCATGTTCGCTATGAGAAAGGTAGGATAGTGGTCAGTTGTTCTGTCGTAGATTATATCAGATACAAGGGGAGCTGTTATGTTTGTCCATATGTGGTCCAAGGTAGTGGCTGATGTTTGAGTGACTCGGGTAGGTTTGGTGATTGTGAGGATTAGCATACAGGAGTTCATGCTGTTAAGGAAATAGTCAACTTGAGAGCAATTTTGTTGACCCAGGTCAATATTAAAATCTCCTCCCAGAATACAGTGGTTTTTGTTGAGATTGTTGTTTATAATAAGATTCCTTAGGTTGTCTGAGAAAGAAGCTATGTTAGTATTAGGAAATCTATAGATGGCTCCAATAGACAAAGAGGATTTAAGGGATTTAATTGTAAACTGAGCAAAAGTATATTCACAGTAGTCATCTCTGTCACTAATAACACTGTTGCAGATAAATGTATCTCGGTAATATATAGCTGTGCCACCACCTTTTTTATTAGGCCTACAGTTATGAATGGCTTTATAACCAGCTAAGTTGTAGAGTTGGGTATAGTCTTTATTTAGCCAAGTTTCTGTTAAAATAATGAACGATAGGTTAGTACCTATTGCTGTGAGTAATGCATTTAAATCGTCAAAATGTTTACCAAGTGATCTAACATTTTGGTTATAAACTGATAGACAAGTGCTATTTTGAAGTTTGTTTTTAGCCTGGTGTGCTGTGAAATACTTGCAATAATGATGGTCAATGTGCTGGTTGGTGTAGATATGAGACAGAAGATTTTGATCAGGATCAATATCAGTGTGCATAGAGATGCAGAGGGATCACGATACAAGATACACGATAAAGCAAAACACAAGAATAAAAGCAAATACAATACAATAGTAACAATTTAGAAGTAAAATAAAGATCCAATAGATAGCCAGGGAGGACACAGAAGTTACATAAAATAAAAAAAACAAAAAATCAGTAGAGACTGACAATATAAATGTAAAATAAAAAATAATAAGAAAAATGATAATCATAAAAAAAAATGATCTTGAAGATAATTAGCTTAGTAATGGTTAATTAACAGGGTAATAAAAAGCCCTAGGTTTAGTGACAAGGGGATTAACTAAGAACAAATAATTAAGAGTATAAAACAGGCAAAGATGACAAACAAAACAAAAAAAATAAAAAAATAAAAATAAAAATAAACACCTTTGGAAAGGAAAGGCAGAGCTTAAGTACACTTTGGTTGTATGTGAGACTACAAATTATGTTCTGGTTATTCAGCTGATATCCCACAGTCATCCAGGAAAGAAGTGAGGTGTGCTTCAGTGGTTATGACATAAGTTTTTCCAGAGTCAGTCTTCCTAGCTATTATTTTACCATCGCGCACAAAACAATGTTTAATAGCAGTGGATCTATTGCAAATTCCACGTAGTTTAAATAAGAGATTTTGTCTGAATCTGGTAAGACATTCGTTCACATAAACATTGGATTTCATAGCGACTGCAGTAGTGATAAGGTCTGACTTGCGGGAGCAGCTATCTAACTTCACCCTTATCTTTCTGTTGTTTGTACCAGATGATTTGGCACCCACTCTATAAGCTGACTTAATGTCTCTTGCTTCGATTGAATAATTCAACTTAGTACGCAATTCCTGGATCCCGATGGCAGTACAGTCTTCTCTGTCAGTTTCATGGGGAAAATCCTGTGATGAGATGATGACAGAATCAAGGAGCTTAAGTTGGTCTGATTCGTCTTGGGTTGCAGTGTGTTGCTGTTGTAGGGAGTTAAAATGGTTCTCTAACTTTTGTTGCATCTCTTCTTGCTTCTTAGAGGTTTCTGCTGGTTTAAAGTTAGTAACCGAGATCTGAAGAGAGCTTAATTCCTGTTCGAGGTGGCCGACTCTGGCAGACAGATCTTGGTTAATCTTGTGCATGGCCAAAGCATCACTCTGAAGCTTCATTATCAGGTCCGACTGCTCTCGGATTATAGACTTTTGGTCGTCATGTATTTGAGTCAATAATCTGAGCCATGGATTATCAGCGAGACGCTTAAAGTCAGTACATGGGGAGGCAGCTCGTTTAAGTTGCTCCATATGGTTACATAACTGTTGTAAGGCTCGAGTCAGTGACGACGCTTCAATCAGCTGGGAAGGTTTGTTATTGTTGACGCAGGGAGGGTCGGTACTCCCCCCGGTAGCCCCTAAGGGGGAGACAGCCGCATTATTCCTGTTGCTAGCTTGGCTGGTTGGGTTCATCCTGATAGGTGTGCTATCATTCTTTACGGCCTTGCCGAGCTTAGAATTGTTTGGCATGGTAGCAGCAGAGATGTATGCAGCAGATGGGGTAGACTCGTTGATATGGCAGCAGCAAACGTCAGGTTAGCTTCCTCCAGGGAGCAACACTAATGAGGTCGAGATGAGCTAGTAGGTTAGGTTTTGTCGAATATTTCGGTCACATTTAGGTCACTGGGTACTTAGCTGCCTTCTGGGGTTGTTACATCATGTTAGGGATGTTGTGGGCTCAAGGAGCAGCTGATAAAGTTGGAGGGGCAGCAGGGTCGTCAGGAGCGGATGAGCGTTCGAGCGTTAAGTTGTAACACCGTAAAGGTGTCTGGTTTAGTTTATATATATATATATAGTTCATGAGTCAAGCCAGACAAGGATTTGAGAGGCGCCAGGTTGTCGGCCTGAGTCTCACACCTCTAAGTGTTAATGACCTCAAGTTGACCTGAGGTCAAGTCATGCAAATTCCACCTTGCTTCTGCTAATCTGATAATTGGCTTTCAAACATGCCGACGTTTAAGGAGTGGCTTGGTAGAGTGCCTGAGGCTATCTACTTGTGGGCGGAGTTAGTTACTAGGTTCCCCAATATATACTCGGAGAGCAGAGCATAGATATAGGATAGGAGCCAGCAAAGCAGAGAAGACGGCCTAGCCAGGGAGCCGGTCGGCAGAGCGGACAGCACGCTGGACTTGTGATCCTGGGTTCGATCCCAGGTGCCGGCGAGAAACAATGGGCAGAGTTTCTTTCACCCTATGCCCCTGTTACCTAGCAGTAAAATAGGTACCTGGGTGTTAGTCAGCTGTCACGGGCTGCTTCCTGGGGGTGGAGGCCTGGTCGAGGACCGGGCCGCGGGGACACTAAAAGCCCCGAAATCCTCTCAAGATAACCTCAAGATAACCTCAAGGGAGGCTGTCAGCCGGCAGGGCAGGACAGTCTCTAAACTACAGACCCCCCCCCCTCCCTCTCAATCCAGCTATAGGCAGACACTTGGTGAGTTGAGCATTTTATTTTTTTTATTTTTTTTTTTTGAGATATATACAAGAGTTCTTACATTCTTGTACAGCCACTAGTACGCATAGCGTTTCAGGCAGGTCCCTGGAATACGATCCCCTACCGCGAAGAATCGTTTTTTCATGCAAGTACACATTTTACTGTTGCGTTAAACAGAGGCTACAGTTAAGGAATTGCACCCAGTAAATCCTCCCCGGCCAGGATACGAACCCATGACATAGCGCTCGCGGAACGCCAGGTGAGTGTCTTACCACTACACCACGGAGACTGTAATTAAGGTGACTTAGTCGTTTACAAATGTTGTGTGAGGATCAGGGGCAGTCACGTTGTAGGGTTCTCGAATTCTTGGATGATGACTCACTTTACATATATCTTGAACATTAAGTTGAATTGCTTAAATTATGATATCATGTGAAATATAATTTATGAATTTATTATTTAAATTGTCTTTAACTTTGTTCCCTAGAGTTTTGAGTTGAGGTGAGAAAGCGAGACAGTGAGAGTGAAGATGAAATAACAAAGAGACCAAAAAATGAAACCCTACTCACCAGGACGCACGAGAAGCAATTTAATAAAAGGAAGAGGCTGTTATTTCCCACAACGTGCCAACTGAACTTCCATCAAAGGCTGGAGTGGACAGTTCGTCTGGCTAAGGAGCGTTTTGAATATGAACCACTCTTCAAGGAGGGTCTTCACCGTCCCTACATAACAGTTCGGACAGAAGAGGCCGTGGAACACCTAACGACGGATGGGTTTGAGAATATTGTGATGGTTACTCCGGACGAAGGTATGATACACACCAAGGTCATAGTGTTTAAGTATCCAACTTATTTGGATCCTGATTATGTATTGCTCAACAATGATAGTGTTGTTTGGGCAAAGAGGAACAGTGTTCGTGGTGAAAATCAAAGCCAGGTTGTTGCCTTGGTAAAGGGTGAGGCTCCGGAAAGAATTTTTGTGCAAGGACTAGGCTACAGGAAAGTGACAAAATACATTGAGGAGCCCATATTATGCATGAAGTATTCTCGTTGGGGACATATGGCATGGAAATGTCAGTTTGACCCCACTTGTTGATATTGTGATAAGAAACACGACTCGCGAGAGTGTAGAGTCAAGATTAACAACAACGAAAAAGTCTTGCCATCTTGTTGCAACTGTCGAGGCCGCCACAATGCTGGTTACTATATATATGCCCCATGAAGCCTCATCTGAGAGACTCCAGGACGGGTCCTACAAGCAGGATAGATGTATCCTCGAAGGAAGGAAGGATTGTGCAGCAGGAACATGGAGGAATCAGCTGAAAGCCAACGACAACCCCTATGTGCAATGTGTGGGAGAAAGGAACGGAGACAATTAAGGTGAGCCTAGGGAAAGTAGGAATTGCAGTTGAAAAAATGAAACCTTGTGGAGATAAGGCTCAGGACAATATAGTGAACTCGGAGGTTGGTACTCAAATATTGGAATATCTAAAAAAAACTAGACAAATGGATTGAGGCATTAGAAAAATTAGCTATGAAGGGTAGACGGGGTGAAGATGGTGGTGAAACAAAACGTGAAATGGAAAGTGAAACGTGTGTAGAAGAAAGTAAGGAAGAACATGACGTATTGATGATAGAGGATAGTCAGGAAAATGAACTTTCTAGTAATGTTAGCGGTGTTCAACCTTCTGTAGTGACAAATGTTGAAACAAAGGTTAGAGTAAAACGGTATAGAGAAATAAAAAAGAAAATAGGTATGAATAATATTACCTTTGATGTTAGTAGCTGTTGTGCAAGTGAGGAGAAAGCAAAAATGTTAGTGTTGGGAGGAAGTGTCTAAGAAACTCTCGTATATCATGGAATGTGACGGACAGGGCAAAGGTAGTTTTATTATTAATCAAGGATGAAAGTAAAGTGAGGATATTATCTTGGAACGTTAATGGATTAAAAACTAGAGTGGTAGATGTACACTATTATACTCTTAGAGAGAATATTAACATAGTAGCACTCCAGGAAACTGGGGAATAGGGATGGTAGTATTCTGAGGCTAAATGGCTATAGAGGTTTTCACTTATATGCTGATGGAGGAATTAGGGGAGTCTCATGTTATGTCAAAAGTACCACACCTGCTGAGATAACTGGAATCCCTCAGAGATATAGAGGTATTGAAAGTATTAGTTTGCGGATTCGATTGCAAGACCGAGTTAAATTTCATTAATCTATACATCTCCGATAGCTCCCTTGATTTAAGATACTTGCCGGATTCCTTCTTTTCTGAAGATACACTTGTGGTAAGGGATTTTAATGCCAGACATCCAGCTTTAGGGTAAAGCAAATAGGAATGGTTGCAGATGGTACCAGTTTTTGCAGGAACACGAAGATGTTCAACTGCTGGGCGAGCCCTCTCCTACTCATTTGAGGGGAGGGAGATTAGATTATGCTTGTTTGATAAATGCTGAGGGCATAAAGGGGAATTGTCTTACTGTGGATGAAATGCTAAGTGATCATTTTGCATTACAAATACAGCTTAAACTAGATAAAAAGAATGCCTGCCTTCAGAGGAAACGGTTAGAGTTTAGTGAAGGAGAATTAAGGGGTCTTGTTGGTCATATTAAGTCTTGGTATGATACTTATAAACCAGTTTCGGCAGAAGTATTTTATGAAGATATAATTAAGGAGGTAGATGTATTTAATACGACATTGAACAGAAGAACATTTAATATAAAAAAAGCATCCCCCCGAAAAGAAAATTATACTCAGGACAAGATGCTTAAGGGGTGGACATTAACAATGAGGAGAGCTCACAGGGATTGGAATAGGAATGGTAGGACTGAGGAAGGGAAGAATGCTTTACTGGCAGTTGCTAGGCTGTGTGGGGAGAAGAGAAAGGAAATTAGGAGCAAGTATTGGCAGGAGTTTGCAGTGAAGTTGGGAGTAGCAGAAGCTTGAAAGAAATCTGGCGAGATGTAAATAAAGTAAGGGGTAAAAAGCAAAATTTTGTTGCACATCCTGACCCACAAGGAATTGGGAACGGTCTCGTAGATAAATGGGCGGAAGCTGCCAAACTTAGTTCATTGCCCGCTATAACGAGTCATTAGTTTCTTGGAAAGATCTAAGAAACGATTTTAAACTTACAGCAGGTAACAGTCGAGATGTCACTTGCACAGATATTACCAGAGATGAACGATTTAATATACTTTACTTTAGTAAAGTATATTAAATCTCCCTATCACTTTAAATCCCCTACCACTTTATACTTTAATATAGATTTCCCAACTTTAATGGCGATTAAAGTTGGGAAATCTACCGCCCCTGGGGAGGATGAAGTAACTTATGAAATACTTAATGAACTTTCATAATGAAGAAAAGCCCACGGTTAGACCTCTTTAATATTAGTTATAAAGAGGGCAGTATTCCTAGTAAATGGAAAAAAGCTATGATCATCTCTATCACTAAAGCCAATGGAGAGTACAGACCTGTGTCCTTAACCTCGTGTTTTTGTAAAATGATGGAGAGGATCATTTTAAATAGACTTTTATATATGATAGGTGATCAGCTGTCTAGTAATTTGTTCGGGTTCCTCAGAGGTAAAGGTACCTCTGACTGTATTATTAAATGTCTAGCAAATAATGATTACTATAGAATTTTTATTGATTTACAAGTAGCTTTTGATAAAGCCAACAAAGAGGTTATCTTATATGAACTAGCTGGTCTTGGTGTTAAAGGGAGATTATTGCGCTGGATAGGGGATTATCTTCACGAAAGAAAGGCTCAGGTGTGGTATCAAGGTTGTGTGTCGGGTGTGAGATCTTTTGAACTCGGCACACCTCAGGGAGGAGTGTTGAGTCCCACCCTGTTTAATGTACGAATGAATAAGATAGCGTCTGAGAGATTGTTACGACCCTGGGTTCCTCAGTGGAAACCAGAGGTCAAAATTGAGCTAAATAAACTACTTTATAGTATTGGACGCATCTCGAGCTGCATTTGTTTGTATCTTCCCTGCCAGACGTAAGACTATTCTTGTTTCTCAAAGAGCATTTAAAGGCTGAGCTTGGGGTTGATTATTAAATAATAAAATAGGCACCAACTATGTTTATTAATACTTTCTAATCATTTGTAAAGTAAACCTGAGTAAACTTGGGATAGGAATGCTGTACGATTAGTTGAGTAGTCTGCTGGCAGCGAGTGAACTGAGGGAGGAGAGTGGAGATGCTCTCTCTTCTCTGTTGGCGTTCGAGGTGTAAACAGCGGGACTCTGTGGCTGCACCTCTCTCTCCTTCTACCTTTCCTCTTACTTATTTCTCTTACCTTAAGTTAAGTATATCCTGTGTTGTAAGTGTGCCTACTTTGGTAGGGAAGATTGGTGAGACCTGGGGGTAGTATTTGCCAGTGTTTTGGGTACCCCTAAGTGTTGTGTTGTGTTGTATTAGGGTACCACGTGGTCTCACTACCCTAAGCTGCATCACGCTTCAGTTCTTAACCAGTAGTACTTTCCCCTAGCTTTTTCACAGTGTAAACCTTGTATCCTGCCTATGTGGACCAAGGCTTTTAAAGTAAGATAGTGTGGTAAAGTAATTATTATTGTTATTGGTGTGAATGTATATGGGGGATTAATAAATAAGTAAGTTAAAGGAGTATCCATTTTTCCTGTGTAGATCTATTATCAACCTCTAGGCTGACTATTGCTGTAATAAGCCACTACAAGTTTATTTTTATATATTTAGTGGGGGCCGTGCCTTTGAGATCTCCCATATTTGATAACTCTTAATGCTAACTGCTGCCCCTACATCCATTAATGCTAGACTCCCATAGAACACACATTGATTGGTAACAGAGATACTCAAATGGGGTAACTCCTATCATATATATGCCGATGATATTTTGTTTCAGTTCAAAGATACTTCAAAAGTTCAAACGGTGTTGGATAATTTCGGAAATCTGCGTCACCATATGGGACTGGTGGTTAATGAAGACAAAACTAAGTTTGAATGTAGAAGTCGGAGGCCCATTATATTGAAAATAAATGGTAAAAATATAGAGAGAGTTAATATATAAATATTTAGGCATATACGTTGGATATACCCATGAGAGTTTGGAAGCTGAGATGAACAGACTGTTGGGTCAATGTCGGAAGAGATTACAACCTCTGAAGGCCTTGGCATGCTGTGGAAAGGGAGTGGGAGTCCCTGTGATACGAATGATATACTTGAGTACTGCAAGATCCCTTATTGATTATGCTGCACCTGTCATTTTTTGTTTTGGTAAAGGTAGGATGGGCAAGTTGGAGAAGGTACAAAATGAAACCATGAGAATTATCTTAGGATGCCCAAGAAATGCTATGATTGAGATAATGAGGATGGAGTTGAATCTGAAGAGTATTGGGGATAGAATTTCAGAGATAAATGTAGCCTCTGCCATTAGATTAATGAGAGGTGGGGGAGCTAATGAATTGGTCCTCTCAGTTCAAAAGGTGGGGAGTAATGAACAATGTATGATAAAGACGAGAGCATATATGAGTACCTTATGCTCTAATGTTATAAAGTATGATGTTATTGCAGAATGTATTGCTCTGCCTAAGAGACAATTCACACCACCGTGGGAGGATTGTAATGTAGATGTAATAATTACTCCCTTGCAGAAGAAAAAAAAGTATGTATGAAATAGGAGAGCTGAGGGCAACATATGGTGCTCGTTCCACCTCACACACCGCTGACTGCACGTGCACGTACTCGTACGTGCACGTGGCACGGCCGGGTCGAGCAGACCCCGTTTTCTATACTACTAGGCGAGGCGGGTCCTCGTCTAGACTATTCTCTTCTGGTAAGTGAGGAATTTCTTCAGTCACCGGGCCACATGTGGCTATCTGTTGAGGTCTTGAGCAGGCACTGTGGTCGGACATAGCTCCAGGTCTGGGTCGGCTCAACGCCTTGAAACCCTGAGTGGCGCTAGTCTGTCCACTGCCTCTCTCCACCTGTGTCATGCCTGAAACATCAGACACACACTGGGAACCAGTGTCCGGTGATTCGCGTTGCATTTCCTCGCTCATGTCTCCCTCGTTTGACGTCTCGTTAATCACCCCGACCTACTCAACCAGTCAGCACCAACGTTGTCGGCTCCCTTTATGTAAACCACGTAGAATATGAACTGTTGAAGGAACAACACCCAGCGCATTATTCTATGGTTTGCGTTTTTAAGCGTACCAATGTGGCTGAAGGGTTGGTGATCTACTTGAAACGTGAAACGCTTACCATAGAGATACTGGTAGAATTTCCTTACTCACATGACAGCAGCAAGGAGTTCCTTTTCTACAGTGGAGTACTTCTGCTCAGCATCGCTCAATTTACGACTGGAGTACGCAACTGGCCAGATTTCACCGTCGTACTCTTGCATGAGTACAGCACCAATACCTGTATTTGAGGCATCTGTCCGGAGGATGTACTACCTGGTAGAATTTGGTAGTCTAAGAATGGGTGCTTCAGTCAGCTTCTTCTTGAGCGTCGAGAATGCTGAGTTCTCCATTTCTGTCCAACGTACTCTAACAGGTGCATTCTTCTTGGTTAGATTAGTTAGCGGAGTTGCTATGGACGTGAATTGGGAATGAAAGTTCTGTAGTACCTTGCAAGTCCCAGGAATGACTTAACCTGAGTCTTGGTGGAGGGTGGAGCGGCTTCACTGATCTTGGTGATCTTCTCAGGCAGCGGCCTGGTGAACCCTCCCCCTATCACGTGACCAAAGTACCTGACCTCCTTGTACCCCAACTCACACTTAGTGGGTTTTGCAACCATTCCTACTTCTTGTAGTCTTGCCAACACCTACCTTAGCAAGGTCAGATGTTCTTCCCACGTAGCAGAGTGGATGAGCACATCGTCCACGAACACTTCTACTCCAGTAATTCCCCTCAAGACTTTGCACATAGTTCTGTTGAACTTGGCTGGGACGTTCACCAGTCCAAACGAAAGAACTGTGAACTGGAAGAGACCTTCGCTTGTCATGAAGGCAGTGCAGCGCTTACTGTCTTCATCTAATGGAATCTGCCAAAATCCTTTTGTCAGATCAAGCTTGGAGAAATAGCAACTGGAAGCTAACCTCGAGAAGATCTCATTTTGATTGAACATTGGTTCAGCATCAAACTCTATGATGGAGTTCAACTTCCTGAAGTCGAGGCAGATGCGCACACCTCCCCCAGGCTTCTTCACTAACACCATTGGGCTTGAGTACGGTGAGGTCGACTTCTCTATTACTCCTGCTTTAATCATAGATGCCAGTTCTTCTCTCACCTGTGGTACAAGGTGATGAGGAACAGGATATGGTTTTGTTTGTACCGCTTGCTGCTCTAGCAAAGGTATGCGGTAACCTTCTACCTTTGTTACTTTAGTGACGTCAGAGAGTACCTCCTTGTACTCTGCTACCAGTCGAGTAACCTGGTCGACTTGATCTTCAGACAGCTGATCATCAACCTTAACATCTCGGTGTGTCTCCTGCTGCTGTTGATTGAAGAGACCTGGCTGACCTACCTCCTCGTCGGCGGTTATCACTGAGACACCGGCGATCGTTGCTGAGAGCAGAGGGTGGTCGATCGGCCCTGTCGATGTCGAGCTCCGCGGTCCTCTCCTGTTCTTACGTCTTACATGCTTCTTCGGCTATTTGGATCCATCTGCATGAGGGTCCTCGTAGAGTTTGAGCATGTTGCGTTCTTTTGCTTCTTTCACCTTTGCAGACACTCCCTTATTCTTCAGCTGGGTGAGGGTGTGGTCACTCCGTGTGACATCATCCCCGGGCGAGTCGCCCTTGGCATCAGCTGACTGAGGACGGCTGCACACAGCTGAGGCAGCGTCCTCATGCTCCCCCGTTTTCTTCGAGGGTGGACTCGAGCAATCAGAGACTCCCGGTACATTCCCCAATAATAATCCATATATAGCACGTTCCTGTTGAATGGCGCGGATTTTACCTTTGATGTAAGGTGTGTCGACCCATACATACACCTCCACCATCTCTTTAGTATAGCCATTTGGGAATTTGACATAGATATGTCTACCTGTCTCAGATCCTGGCTGTACTAGGCTTTTTCTCCCCGTGTGGGTAGTGGCTCCTTTGTCACGGAAGATTTTCGCCGATTTTCCGTTAACATTTCCGTCCACCACCTCAAGGGTCCAAGCTAGTGGATCCTTTCCAACGTTGGGATGATTCTCACCACTGGAGCTCACACCTGCTATGTAACCTGATTTCGGTTTTACCTTGCAATCAGCTGCACGATGACCTGGCTTACCACAGGTGTAGCACTTGTGCACATGCTTGTTGGAGGAGTTTCCCTGCTCCCCCGACACACCAGTCTTAGGCTTAGCTTCCTCGCCAGAACCTGTAGCATGATGCTTCTCGTGCGGCTTCACCTCTTTCACCTGTCTCCTGGCCCCAGCCCACAGATCAGCTTACTTGGCCATAGACAGATTTGACACAATTTCTTGCTCTTTGAGCTTGACACGCAGAGACGATTCGCATGCTTCTAAAAACTGTTCACGAATCATCAGTTGATAGAACTCCATGCTCCCAGGAGCAGTCTCCATGAGTTTACAGTAACGGTTTAGACTCGATTCTAACCGCTGTAACATTAACACATATGTCTCTCCTTTTTGCAATTGAGCTCTACGGAAATTCTCTAGCATCTGGTCTGCAGTGATGCTAAAACCGTTCAGCAGCGCTGTTGTCAATGCCTCGTAATCTCCGCTGGTGCGGACCCAGACTGTGGTAGATAGTTAGTGCCCTTCCCTTTAACAATGCACTAAGAGCGAGTGCCCACTTTGATCTTTCCCACCCGCAATCAGCGGCATGACCTTCGAACCGCTTGATGTATGCATCCATCGAGTCGCCCCTTTCATCAAAGTTAGCTAGTTTAGGTAGTTTGACAGTCTTACCTTGTTCAACGTTAGTCTCTGTTGAACGACCACTTGTCTGGTCATCCTGCCTTGCTTGCAACTGCATGCGAGCTATGCGTTCAGTACTTTCTCGGTTCTGCTGATCAGTCCAGCGTTTGTTTTCTCTCTCTTGCTGCTCAGTCCAGAGTTTACTTTCTCTGTCCTGCTGCTCAGTCCAGAGTTTACTTTCTCTGTCCTGCTGATCAGTCCAGAGTTTCATAGCTTGCTCTGCTACTTTATTCCCTTCGAATCCCAACTCCCTAACTTGGTTACGGTATTATTCTAAGGTAAATAAATGCGAGCCTGTAATACCTACTCTTTGAGTTGGTGTCGTCCACAAGGACCTTTTGGGCCGAGATTCTTCCCCATAGAATCCCCCCAACGGAGTATTTAAAGGGCTAGATTCCCGCGTGACTCCGTTTTCTTCCGCAGCGCGCGTGATTCTAGTGACATCATTCTCGGTGACATCACCCACAGGGGTCTCTACCTGCAAGTTGTCTCTCACTGGAGTCTCTCCCACTGTGTTATCTCTCACTGGGGTCTCACCACCGATAGCTTCATCCAGCGTGATGAGACTCAAGCACGCCACCTCAGTACTACCCTGCATGTGTGCTTGTAGCATCACCTCCTCCACGGCTCTCATGTGCTGTTCCACTCATTCCTTACACTCTAGCTCAGTAAGAGTGTCGTAGTCGTCAGGTCTACGAACGGTGAAGGCCTGGTGAAGATGCAGGTAGCGCTGTTTGTACTCTACACACTCAGACATACTGGTGGTGTGTGTACCTAACAGGGTGTTAAACTTCCTCTGAATACTGCTCGTCACTTTTGCATTTTCAGGGAAAATTTAAGTGCGAAACCTTACTTTACAACCTAGCTCATAGGTTCCAACTAAGCCAAGCACGTTGGGCGCCAGATGTGGGGGTTTTCTTTTTTTTTTTGCTTTCACGACTGCAATGCGTACGTCGCCAATGTACATGTGGCAGACGCTTCACGAAGCTGTCGGAATTAGCAGAATAGAAAATACGAGAGCAACCGTACAGGGCCTGGGAGCAAGGTCGAGTTAGAGTCCTTGAGGGTCTCTTCTCAGACTAGTCTCACCTGGTCCTGCTCCACGTTGATCGTTGGAATCTCCTCAATGATTTAACACTTTAAGGGACTCCTAGGGTCCTCATCACATTTATAGTTTGTGACTTACAGGCAACTCGGTGTTGAAGACACTTAGAGCTGAAGGCTTGAGTAATGTTGGCAGTATTCAGAAGTGGTTCAACGGAAACACCGCATAAAGCTTAACAGTAGTTTATTTACTAACTTAACCACTAATACACAGGGTGCTTGATTTACTTTAGATTGGCGTCAGCAAAGCTATGGTTGTATTAGCGAGACTCTTGACGTCTGGCTAAACGACTCGTATCCACTCGTGGAGAAACACCTAACTTAACACAATTGACAGCCAATCATTAACACGGCAACCTAACTGCCGGTATGCAAAGGGATCACAAGAGTTCCAACCAGATACTCGCTAATGATGATATGCAATAAATCACAATGGCACTGTCAATGGGACAGGCAATAACATGCACAATAATATCACACACAATAACTAAATGTGTGGTGTATGTGAAGCTCACATTCACAGACTAGTGAGGTGCAGTGATACCACACAGATAACACGCATACACCGTCGATTTACCTATAGCCTGTGACAGGTATGAGAAGGTGAGAACTGTGGTTGATACCTCAGATCAACACAGACACAATAAAACAATGACAAGATCTTGTAGTTACAGATAAGGTACCATTCCTTACTCACTCACTCAGGCACATTTATACAAACACTCGTAGGTGGCCTGACAGCTAGTTTCGCTCGTAGACACGGAGGGTACTTGCAGTAGGGCGTGCTGTATGCTTAACAGACACACACACGCACACACACTGGCACTGGCGATGAGTAAGGTGGTGACGTCACGTAGTAGTGAGGGCGGCGGCGGGCGCTCGAGGCTACACGAGGTACAGAGGTACTAGCTACACGCCCTGGACAGAGTGCAGGCTGGCTACTGCAGGTTATATGGTACCATGCACTACACTGTACACTGTGGTACAGGTACACTGTGGTAAAGTCACACACAGATTACTTAGGTGGCGGCACTGCCTTACTTCACTCTTAAGTCACTCACAACGATCTTTGTCACTAGGGGTTACCTAATACCAGTCTGTTTCGCTCTGGAAATTTGTCACTTTAGGCTTCTGAACAATATATTCACACTCGTGATTCTGGGCGAGTGTGTGGTATATTTTTCAGTCGCTGAGTTAACTTGACGGTGAGGAATGGACGGTTGTTCAGTCTATTGGCCGATAGATAGAACAGCTAAACATTCTCTTTGCAAGAGATCCCTCACGAGAATGGTTTTGCCTGAAGCTCAGGGCATCTTGTGGGGCACACACAAGGGGAATACAATTTGACCAATAGCATTGCAGCAAATGGGCAGGAACTAACCATATTAGCTCGTTCGTTGACCAGTAACAGGAGTGACGTCATGAACACGTCACGACCACGTCATAGCTGTTATTTTCTATCGCGCCGGTTGACCCCAGAGGTCAGACGCTGCTAGCGTCTCCCCTCTGTCCCACGCTCCCACCAGCCAATGACCCTTTGGTGGCAAGTATGTTTAACTCCCTGTATCTACTTCCTGCCTGGACATACGGCGGCCTCCATATTATAAAAGTGTTCCTGGTTAAGTGGGCATTCTGGAGATACCCAACATGCCAGGTCACTATCCAGGGTTAACAGAAATAGGCTTGTGCACGAAGATCAGTGCACTGTGCACTGCAATGAGCCATTCAAGTCAGCTGTGGGAGAATCGTGGGAGACATACTCCCACATCACCCCCCAATAAAGATCGAGCTCCACATGTGGTGCTCGTTCCACCTCACACACCGCTGACTGCACGTGCACGTACTCGTACGTGCACGTGGCACGGCCGGGTCGAGCAGACCCCGTTTTCTATACTACTAGGCGAGGCGGGTCCTCGTCTAGACTATTCTCTTCTGGTAAGTGAGGAATTTCTTCAGTCACCGGGCCACATGTGGCTATCTGTTGAGGTCTTGAGCAGGCACTGTGGTCGGACATAGCTCCAGGTCTGGGTCGGCTCAACGCCTTGAAACCCTGAGTGGCGCTAGTCTGTCCACTGCCTCTCTCCACCTGTGTCATGCCTGAAACATCAGACACACACTGGGAACCAGTGTCCGGTGATTCGCGTTGCATTTCCTCGCTCATGTCTCCCTCGTTTGACGTCTCGTTAATCACCCCGACCTACTCAACCAGTCAGCACCAACGTTGTCGGCTCCCTTTATGTAAACCACGTGGAATATGAACTGTTGAAGGAACAACACCCAGCGCATTATTCTATGGTTTGCGTTTTTAAGCGTACCAATGTGGCTGAAGGGTTGGTGATCTACTTGAAACGTGAAACGCTTACCATAGAGATACTGGTAGAATTTCCTTACTCCCATGACAGCAGCAAGGAGTTCCTTTTCTACAGTGGAGTACTTCTGCTCAGCATCGCTCAATTTACGACTGGAGTACGCAACTGGCCAGATTTCACCGTCGTACTCTTGCATGAGTACAGCACCAATACCTGTATTTGAGGCATCTGTCCGGAGGATGTACTACCTGGTAGAATTTGGTAGTCTAAGAATGGGTGCTTCAGTCAGCTTCTTCTTGAGCGTCGAGAATGCTGAGTTCTCCATTTCTGTCCAACGTACTCTAACAGGTGCATTCTTCTTGGTTAGATTAGTTAGCGGAGTTGCTATGGACGTGAATTGGGAATGAAAGTTCTGTAGTACCCTGCAAGTCCCAGGAATGACTTAACCTGAGTCTTGGTGGAGGGTGGAGCGGCTTCACTGATCTTGGTGATCTTCTCAGGCAGCGGCCTGGTGAACCCTCCCCCTATCACGTGACCAAAGTACCTGACCTCCTTGTACCCCAACTCACACTTAGTGGGTTTTGCAACCATTCCTACTTCTTGTAGTCTTGCCAACACCTACCTTAGCAAGGTCAGATGTTCTTCCCACGTAGCAGAGTGGATGAGCACATCGTCCACGAACACTTCTACTCCAGTAATTCCCCTCAAGACTTTGCACATAGTTCTGTTGAACTTGGCTGGGACGTTCACCAGTCCAAACGAAAGAACTGTGAACTGGAAGAGACCTTCGCTTGTCATGAAGGCAGTGCAGCGCTTACTGTCTTCATCTAATGGAATCTGCCAAAATCCTTTTGTCAGATCAAGCTTGGAGAAATAGCAACTGGAAGCTAACCTCGAGAAGATCTCATTTTGATTGAACATTGGTTCAGCATCAAACTCTATGATGGAGTTCAACTTCCTGAAGTCGAGGCAGATGCGCACACCTCCCCCAGGCTTCTTCACTAACACCATTGGGCTTGAGTACGGTGAGGTCGACTTCTCTATTACTCCTGCTTTAATCATAGATGCCAGTTCTTCTCTCACCTGTGGTACAAGGTGATGAGGAACAGGATATGGTTTTGTTTGTACCGCTTGCTGCTCTAGCAAAGGTATGCGGTAACCTTCTACCTTTGTTACTTTAGTGACGTCAGAGAGTACCTCCTTGTACTCTGCTACCAGTCGAGTAACCTGGTCGACTTGATCTTCAGACAGCTGATCATCAACCTTAACATCTCGGTGTGTCTCCTGCTGCTGTTGATTGAAGAGACCTGGCTGACCTACCTCCTCGTCGGCGGTTATCACTGAGACACCGGCGATCGTTGCTGAGAGCAGAGGGTGGTCGATCGGCCCTGTCGATGTCGAGCTCCGCGGTCCTCTCCTGTTCTTACGTCTTACATGCTTCTTCGGCTATTTGGATCCATCTGCATGAGGGTCCTCGTAGAGTTTGAGCATGTTGCGTTCTTTTGCTTCTTTCACCTTTGCAGACACTCCCTTATTCTTCAGCTGGGTGAGGGTGTGGTCACTCCGTGTGACATCATCCCCGGGCGAGTCGCCCTTGGCATCAGCTGACTGAGGACGGCTGCACACAGCTGAGGCAGCGTCCTCATGCTCCCCCGTTTTCTTCGAGGGTGGACTCGAGCAATCAGAGACTCCCGGTACATTCCCCAATAATAATCCATATATAGCACGTTCCTGTTGAATGGCGCGGATTTTACCTTTGATGTAAGGTGTGTCGACCCATACATACACCTCCACCATCTCTTTAGTATAGCCATTTGGGAATTTGACATAGATATGTCTACCTGTCTCAGATCCTGGCTGTACTAGGCTTTTTCTCCCCGTGTGGGTAGTGGCTCCTTTGTCACGGAAGATTTTCGCCGATTTTCCGTTAACATTTCCGTCCACCACCTCAAGGGTCCAAGCTAGTGGATCCTTTCCAACGTTGGGATGATTCTCACCACTGGAGCTCACACCTGCTATGTAACCTGATTTCGGTTTTACCTTGCAATCAGCTGCACGATGACCTGGCTTACCACAGGTGTAGCACTTGTGCACATGCTTGTTGGAGGAGTTTCCCTGCTCCCTCGACACACCAGTCTTAGGCTTAGCTTCCTCGCCAGAACCTGTAGCATGATGCTTCTCGTGCGGCTTCACCTCTTTCACCTGTCTCCTGGCCCCAGCCCACAGATCAGCTTACTTGGCCATAGACAGATTTGACACAATTTCTTGCTCTTTGAGCTTGACACGCAGAGACGATTCGCATGCTTCTAAAAACTGTTCACGAATCATCAGTTGATAGAACTCCATGCTCCCAGGAGCAGTCTCCATGAGTTTACAGTAACGGTTTAGACTCGATTCTAACCGCTGTAACATTAACACATATGTCTCTCCTTTTTGCAATTGAGCTCTACGGAAATTCTCTAGCATCTGGTCTGCAGTGATGCCAAAACCGTTCAGCAGCGCTGTTGTCAATGCCTCGTAATCTCCGCTGGTGCGGACCCAGACTGTGGTAGATAGTTAGTGCCCTACCCTTTAACAATGCACTAAGAGCGAGTGCCCACTTTGATCTTTCCCACCCACAATCAGCGGCGTGACCTTTGAACCGCTTGATGTATGCATCCATCGAGTCGCCCCTTTCATCAAAGTTAGCTAGTTTAGGTAGTTTGACAGTCTTACCTTGTACAACGTTAGTCTCGGTTGAACGACCACTTGTCTGGTCATCCTGCCTTGCTTGCAACTGCATGCGAGCTATGCGTTCAGTACTTTCTCGGTTCTGCTGATCAGTCCAGCGTTTGTTTTCTCTCTCTTGCTGCTCAGTCCAGAGTTTACTTTCTCTGTCCTGCTGCTCAGTCCAGAGTTTACTTTCTCTGTCCTGCTGCTCAGTCCAGAGTTTACTTTCTCTGTCCTGCTGATCAGTCCAGAGTTTCATAGCTTGCTCTGCTACTTTATTCCCTTCGAATCCCAACTCCCTAACTTGGTTACGGTATTATTCTAAGGTAAATAAATGCGAGCCTGTAATACCTACTCTTTGAGTTGGTGTCGTCCACAAGGACCTTTTGGGCCGAGATTCTTCCCCATAGAATCCCCCCAACGGAGTATTTAAAGGGCTAGATTCCCGCGTGACTCCGTTTTCTTCCGCAGCGCGCGTGATTCTAGTGACATCATTCTCGGTGACATCACCCACAGGGGTCTCTACCTGCAAGTTGTCTCTCACTGGAGTCTCTCCCACTGTGTTATCTCTCACTGGGGTCTCACCAGCGATAGCTTCATCCAGCGTGATGAGACTCAAGCACGCCACCTCAGTACTACCCGGCATGTGTGCTTGTAGCATCACCTCCTCCACGGCTCTCATGTGCTGTTCCACTCATTCCTTACACTCTAGCTCAGTAAGAGTGTCGTAGTCGTCAGGTCTACGAGCGGTGAAGGCCTGGTGAAGATGCAGGTAGCGCTGTTTGTACTCTACACACTCAGACATACTGGTGGTGTGTGTACCTAACAGGGTGTTAAACTTCGTCTGAATACTGCTCGTCACTTTTGCATTTTCAGGGAAAATTTAAGTGCGAAACCTTACTTTACAACCTAGCTCATAGGTTCCAACTAAGCCAAACACGTTGGGCGCCAGATGTGGGGGTTTTCTTTTTTTTTTTGCTTTCACGACTGCAATGCATACGTCGCCAATGTACATGTGGCAGACGCTTCACGAAGCTGTCGGAATTAGCAGAATAGAAAATACGAGAGCAACCGTACAGGGCCTGGGAGCAAGGTCGAGTTAGAGTCCTTGAGGGTCTCTTCTCAGACTAGTCTCACCTGGTCCTGCTCCGCGTTGATCGTTGGAATCTCCTCAATGATTTAATACTTTAAGGGACTCCTAGGGTCCTCATCACATTTATAGTTTGTGACTTATAGGCAACTCGGTGTTGAAGACACTTAGAGCTGAAGGCTTGAGTAATGTTGGCAGTATTCAGAAGTGGTTCAACGGAAACACCGCATAAAGCTTAACAGTAGTTTATTTACTAACTTAACCACTAATACAAAGGGTGCTTGATTTACTTTAGATTGGCGTCAGCAAAGCTATGGTTGTATTAGCGAGACTCTTGACGTCTGGCTAAACGACTCGTATCCACTCGTGGAGAAACACCTAACTTAACACAATTGACAGCCAATCATTAACACGGCAACCTAACTGCCGGTATGCAAAGGGATCACAAGAGTTCCAACCAGATACTCGCTAATGATGATATGCAATAAATCACAATGGCACTGTCAATGGGACAGGCAATAACATGCACAATAATATCACACACAATAACTAAATGTGTGGTGTATGTGAAGCTCACATTCACAGACTAGTGAGGTGCAGTGATACCACACAGATAACACGCATACACCGTCGATTTACCTATAGCCTGTGACAGGTATGAGAAGGTGAGAACTGTGGTTGATACCTCAGATCAACACAGACACAATAAAACAAGGACAAGATCTTGTAGTTACAGATAAGGTACCTTTCCTTACTCACTCACCCAGGCACAAGCACTCGTGCACAAGCACTCGTAGATGGCCTGACAGCTGGTTCGCTCGTAGACACGGAGGGTACTTGCAGTAGGGCGTGCTGTATGTTTAACAGACAGACACACGCACACACACTGGCACTGGCGATGAGTAAGGTGGTGACGTCACGTAGTAGTGAGGGCGGCGGCGGGCGCTCGAGGCTACACGAGGTACAGAGGTACTAGCTACACGCCCTGGACCGAGTGCAGGCTGGCTACTGCAGGTTATATGGTACCATGCACTACACTGTACACTGTGGTACAGGTACACTGTGGTAAAGTCACACACAGATTACTTAGGTGGCGGCACTGCCTTACTTCACTAAGTCACTCACAACGATCTTTGTCACCAGGGGTTACCTGATACCAGTCTGTTTCGCTCTGGAAATTTGTCACTTTAGGCTTCTGAACAATATATTCACACTCGTGATTCTGGGCGAGTGTGTGGTATATTTTTTCAGGTGCTGAGTTAACTTGACGGTGAGGAATGGACGGTTGTTCAGTCTATTGGCCGATAGACAGAACAGCTACACATTCTCTTTGTAAGAGATCCCTCACGAGAATGGTTTTGTCTGAAGCTCAGGGCATCTTGTGGGGCACACACACAAGGGGATTACAATTTGACCAATAGCATTGCAGCAAATGGGCGGGAACCAATCATATTAGCTCGTTCGATGAGCAGTAACAGGAGTGACGTCATGAACACATCACAACCACGTCATAGCTGTTATTTTCTATCGCGCCGGTTGACCCCAGAGGTCAGACGCTGCTAGCGTCTCCCCTCGGTCCCACGCTCCCACCAGCCAATGTACTCACTGACCCTTTGGTGGCAAGTATGTTTAACTCCCTGTATCTGCTTCCTGCCTGGACATACGGCGGCCTGCGTATTATGAAAGTGTTCCTGGTTAAGTGGGCATTCTGGAGATACCCAACATGCCAGGTCACTATCCAGGGTTAACAGAAATAGGCTTGTGCACGAAGATCAGTGCACTGTGCACTACAATGAGCCATTCAAGTCAGCTGTGGGAGAATCGTGGGAGACATACTCCCACACTGAGCACATTGGCAGTTACGGCAATCCATTTGGAGGGATGCTGATCTTCAAGGAAGAAGGCTTGGAGGGCTTCAGTGTAGGGGTTAGGGTGGGTTAGCCTAAGCATTTTGATACCAAATAAAACATTAATTTCAGTGATACGATCACTTACACATGAAATATTCAGTTCCTTCCTCATGTTTAGTAATTTAGTTGTACGGGGGCATCCGAGGATTATCCTCATGGCTTCGTTTTGCATCTTTTCCAGCCCTCCAAGCATTCTCTGAGAGCGGCTATGGGGTCACATTTTGCCGAAACCCCCCCTGCAGTTTTCAAAATATCCCAAACATCCCAAATTCGACCCTTGAGCCATATTTGGAGCCAAGTTCTGGCTCTCTGCACGTATTCGCAGTTTGAAATTACGACTTTTTATACCGAAAATATGCCAATTACTAAAAGCAGCGATGGATCACATTTTGCCCAAACCCTCCCTGCAAATTTCAAAATATCCCAAACATCCCAAATTCGACCCTTGAGCCATATTTTGGAGCCAAATTCTGGCTCTCTGCACGTATTTGCAGTTTGAATGTATTGTATGTACTAGCTCTATCTATAAAGCCAACAAACTTTGTAAAATCTCTTTATGTATGTACCTTTACCTAAATAAAGATTATAATTATTATTATTATTATTGAAATTACGATTTTTACACCGGAAATATGTCAATTACTTAGAGCGGCGATGGGTCACATTTTGCCCAAACCCCCCCTGCAGTTTTCAAAATATCCCAAGCATCCCAAATTCGACACTTGAGCCATATTTTGGAGCCAAATTCTGGCTCTCAGCACATATTCGCAGTTTGAAAATACGACTTTTTATACCGAAAACATGCCAATTACTGAGAGCAGCGATGGGGGCACATTTTGCCCAAACCCCTCTGCAGTTTTCAAAATATCCCAAACATCTCAAATTCGACGATTGACCCATATTTTTGAGCCAAATTCTTTCTCTCAGCACGTATTCGCAGTTTGAAATTACGACTTTTTATACCGAAAATATGCCAATTACTGAAAGCATCGATGGATCACATTTTGCCTTAACCCTCCCTGCAGTTTTCAAAATATCCCAAACATCCAAAATTCGACGCTTGAGCCATATTTTGGAGCCAAATTCTGGCTCTATGCACGTATTCGCTGTTTGAAATTACGAATTTTTATACCGAAAATACGCCAATTACTGAGAGCAGAGATGGATCACATTTTGCCCAAACCCTCCCTGCAAATTTCAAAATATCCCAAACATCCAAAATTCGACCCTTGAGCCATATTTTGGAGCCAAATTCGGGCTCTCTGCACGTATTCGCAGTGTGAAATTACGATTTTTACACCGAAAATATGCCAATTACTTAGAGAGGCGATGGTTCACATTTTTCCTCCCTCCCTGCAGTTTTTAAAATATCCCTAACATCCCAAATTCAACGCTTGAGCCATATTTTGGAGCCAAATTCGGGCTCTCTGCACGTATTCGCAGTTTGAAAATACGACTTTTTACACCGAAAATATGCCAATTACTGAGAGCGGCTATGGGGTCACATTTTGCCGAAACCTCCCCTGCAGTTTTCAAAATATCCCAAACATCCCAAATTCGACCCTTGAGCCATATTTTGGAGACAAATTCTGGATCTCCGCACCTATTCGCAGTTTGAAATTACGACTTTATATACCGAAAATATGCCAATTACTGAATGCGGCGATGGATCACATTTTGCCAAACCCTCCCTGCAGTTTTCAAAATATCCCAAGCATCTCCTCACAATTATTCTAACTTAAGTAAGTTATTAAGAGTGACAGCACATGTGTTTGACTTTCTTGCTAAGATAGGAATCAGACATAAGTTTCCCAATCCTATCCTCTACTGGATCAAACGTGCACAGCAAGAGACATATGGAAGCGAATATGAAAATCTTCCAGATAAATTAACTAAGTCTCTAGGTATCTGGTATGAGGCCAACACTCATAATATATTAAGGTGTGGAGGACGTTTGCTTCATGCAAAAATTGATCTAGATACAAAGAATCCAATCCTTCTACCACGTCACCACATCATTACCAAACTTATCGTTTTACATCACCATCAATATGGTACTCTACATGGTGGAGTGTTAGACACTCTCACCGACCTTAGACAGAAATACTGGCTTCCTCAAGGTCGTCAAACAGTCAAATCAATTATTAAATTCTGTGTAATCTGCAAAAGATACGATGCTCGAGCGTGTCCTTACCCAGGACCTCCACCACTCCCTAAGGAGAGAGTAGTTCATCTTCGTCCCTTTGAGACCACTGGTGTCGATTACACAGGAGCCTTGCTTCTCACTGGCAATCCAGATAAGATACCAGTGAAAGCTTACATTTGCCTCTTCACGTGTGCTACCACCAGAGGCGTACATCTAGAAGTGACTTCGGACATGAGTGCTGAAGCCTTTATCCAAGCTTTTCGTGGATTTGCAGCTCGCAGATCCTGTCCCAAACTAATGATATCGGACAATGGTTCAAATTTTGTGGCAGGAGAAGCCTGTCTGCGAGAGGTATGGAATCATCCAGAAGTGCAATCAGTCCTGCAGAGACGACAATGCCACTGGAAATTTATTGCTCCAAGAGCTCCTTGGAAAGGTGGGTTCTACGAACGAATGATAGGAACTGTCAAGAAGTGTTTAAGGAAGGCCTTACATCGACAGAAAATTAGTTACTCCGAACTCCAAACACTTGTTGTGGAAATCGAGGCGCGAGTCAATAACCGCCCATTAACATACCTGTCAGATGATTTCTCACAGAGAGAACCTCTGAGTCCCTCTGTTACGAACCCGGATCCAACGTCCGAGCCTGGAGCAGTGACAACCACGCCATCTGTGGGTCAGCTCCCGAAACCCCCGCCAAACGGACGACGACACCTGGTGAGGACAGCGTGTACTGGCCTCGAGGACCAGTTTCCAGTCTGGTTCCGCGCTCAACACCTCCGCTCCTGACCTCTGGTGAGGTGGTGCTCCGACGACAGCGCCATCTATGGACTGGATACGTCAGGTGTTTGTGCCCGAGTCCGTAAGTGAGGTGTATTAGTGTCCCGGTTATTGATGACGTGTCTGCTTACAGAGCCGACCTGGGACCACTGTGATGGAAGTGGAGTCAGTCTACCCGAGGCAGCCAGTCTCCATACTGTGAAGTTTGCTGCAGCTGTTGTGACGTCGTCCCCCCGGAAGAACACTGTGGTGTGTTAGCCTGCCAGTGGAGTGGCAGTAAAAGGATTTACCCGGGTCCGACTGTTGGAGACGATCATCCACTGGGGTATTGAGGACAGGAGGGTGATTTGTGATATCACACGAGACTCCTGTCTAGGGCGTACCCCTTATATCGTTCGTGGAGTGGCCGTACCAGCCTTGGTGGCTCAGTACCTGCCAGCAGACCAGCTGGACGTGTGGTTGACGGCCTCCACGACGGTGCCCCCAGTGGACCTGTGTTTTGGCTGACCTGTGGCCAGGGTAGGCTCGGCATTCTCAGAGGACACGTCGTGAGGCCACGAAGAAAGCACCGCGGACTCAGCACCTAGCTTCTGGCTCCAGAGTCTTCAGAAGAAGACTAATTTGTGGATTAATCCCCTTGTATAGTGTTAATACCCCCCCCCCCCTTTGTGTAACCGTTTTATATATTATTTATTGGTGACGGACATTATATAATATTAAGTTCTTAGCTTTCTTTCCCTACTCCCTTTAAGTTACTTGCGTCACGGATCTCATCCCTTGATAGCCACTACTGGCTCGGGAACGGATACATTATATCTTCCTCTAACAACATCAGAGTAAGGACCCCGTTGCGTCCCGAGAGGGCCGTAACACCCTCCCACTTGATACATGGAGGCCTGCTGAGCCCTCTCATACCTTTGGCAGAAGAGGACCCCGTCGACCCTTCACATGTAACCAGGAGTGACTTGGTAGAAAGTTACCAACATCTCTCAAGAGTCATTGAAAGGTGGAATGAGGTGTGAACTTGAGAGTACCTCACAGCTCTACGAGAGTACCACTACGGAGCTTCGAGTCCCTATAATAGGGTACAACTTAAACCAGGAGACTTAGTATTGGTTGACAGTGATGGACCGAGGTCAGAGTGGCCCATAGGCAAAATTGTTGCTATCCATCCAGATCACCAAGGTATCCTGAGAGTAGTGAAAGTTTTGTGCCGAGGCAACACTACCCTGAAAACCTTAAAGAAGTTGGTACCTCTCGAATTAGCAGAACGAGTGTGTTTACCAGAACCAGCTTCACCAACAGTTTCCGAGGACAGCGATTCTGATCCACCGAGCAACCGCCCCACTAGAGCTGCTGCTCAACAATGCAAGCGGAAGCTACAAGCCTATTATAGCTCTGACCAAGAGCAAATACCTTCCCATCCAATTTAAATAATCATGATGATACTGTGTTGTGATGTCAAGTAACACATCGTTACAAGTCACAATGACCCAGAACATTCTCATCACAGTAGATTCTCAGTTATTTAAATTGTGTGATTTAAATTCTTAATTGTTGTATAGGCTATTAATAACATCATTTCATCTAGAGTATCTGAAAGTTTACTAGACTTTAAGACTTAGTAACATAAACATTACATGTCATAGCGACACCAGTCACAGAGTTTATTGTAGGCTTTCTTAGTTATTAACTTTAGATAATTCATAATAACATGTTCCATTCAACATGAAATTTGCAAGACTTAAGTTTCTTGTATGTCCTTAACAATTCCGGGACATCCGTTATGTGTGTACTAACATACTAACCTACTAACATACTAGTATTAATACTAACTTCGGGATGGGTATGTCAGTACTCAACATTACACTGCGACCCGATAAATCTCCCCCCGGAGTTATGTTGGAAATTTCCAACACTAATACAATATTATTGTATTATTATTATAAACTGGTGTTAAAATATACTAATTACTGTAGTTACTAAAAATTTACTAACAATAGGGTTCACATGAACTAATAATCATATCTGTATAATAATACTGGAATTCTTACGAAACCAAGCTCCAGTATTGCGTCAGATTCTACCTAGTTAAACACATTTATATCCAGTGTGTTAGAGAATTGAATGTGATTCTCTAAAATCATCAGTATTCCGTGTGATAATTATTTACGGATAACATAACTCCCAAATGATTCCAAATCGAGAGTTTTTAGTTCCAATTGTTATCAAGTAATAAATTTTACGTCATGCGTGAATGCCATGGAGAAAACTAAAATCTCCATTTCTTCCTTACTACCATAAGACGAGAAAGTAATAATATTTAACTCCCTAGAATTACAACCCAGTCTTTATTAAAGCATTTTAGCCACAACTACGCGAAATAATATTATTCGTGATAAATAATCTCTGTGGCGAATGCGAGACGCGAGCAGTGAGGGAGACGCCATTGTGATTTGTGGCTCGAGGAGGACAAGACGCCTGAGTGCGGCGTGAAGTCACGTGTTGCGGAATTGAGCAACAAGTTTTGGTGTCAGAGTCTAGGACACGTTACGGTGAAGTTGTCAGCAAGATTTAACCTGATACTCATCAAAGAACTAGTTAATTTTGTTCTACGTGATCTGTCGTGACTGGCCAACTAAACGCGTCGACATTCAAGCCAAGCTACCAACCACGTGTACGCCATTGTGAGAGTGGAGCTTGGGACGCGGTTTCGGCAATTCTCAACTTAATCTGTACCCCTTAGCTAAGTATATATAACTCCCTTTTGATGCAACATTAGAGATTGTATATGTCGGGGTAGCTTGTCGTTACATTGAGCAACCTCAACAAAACCCATGTTAGTATTCTAAATAATTTATTTTCCATTTCCATGAATATAGATATTTTAGTAGCCTAGTGCATTGCTACGTAATATCTCTTAAATTACAGCTCGCGTGTGAGCAATCCACGAGCTGTTACCTTACCCGTGTTATTCATCTCCCCAGTGGCGGTGGGTCACATTATGCCCAAACCCCCCTGCAGTTTTTCAAAATATCCCAAACATCCCAAATTCGATACCTGAGCCATATTTTGGACCCAAATTCTGACTCTCTGCACGTATTCGCAGTTTGAAATTCCGACTTTCTATACCAAAAATATGCCAATTACTGAAAGCGGCGATGGGTCACATTTAGCCCAAACCCACCTGCAGTTTTCAAAATATCCCAAACATCCCAAATTCGATACCTGAGCCATATTTTGGACCCAAATTCTGGCCCTCTGCACCTATTCGCCGTTTGAAATTCCGAATTTTTATACCAAAAATATGCCAATTACTGAAAGTGGCGGTGGGTCACATTTTGCCCAAACTCCCCTGCAGTTTTCAAAATATCCCAAACATCCCAAATTCGATACACGCGCTATATTTTGGACCCAAATTCTGGCTCTCTGCACCTATTTGCAATTCGGACTTTTTATACCAAACATATGCCAATTACTGAAAGCGGTGGTGGGTCACATTTTGCCCAAACCCACCTGCAGTTTTCAAAATATCCCAAACATCCCAAATTCGATACCTGAGCCATATTTTGGACCCAAATTCTGGCTCTCTGCACCTATTCGCCGTTTGAAATTCAGACTTTTTACACCAAAAATATGCCAAATACTGAAAGCGGCGGTGGGTCACATTTTGCCCAAACCCCCCTGCAGTTTTCAAAATATCCCAAACATCCCAAATTCGATACCGGAGCCATATTTTGGACCCAAATTCAGGCTCTCTGCACGTATTCGCAGTTTGAAATTCCGAATTTTATACCAAAAATCTGCCAATTACTGAAAGTGGCGGTGGGTCACATTTTGCCCAAACTCCCCTGCAGTTTTCAAAATATCCCAAACATCTCAAATTCGATACACGCGCTATATTTTGGACCCAAATTCTGGCTCTCTGCACCTATTTGCAATTTGAAATTCGGACTTTTTATACCAAACATATGCCAATTACTGAAAGCGGCGGTGGGTCACATTTTGCCCAAACCCCCCTGCAGTTTTCAAAATATCCCAAACATTCCAAATTCGATACCTGAGCCATATTTTGGACCCAAATTCTGGCTCTCTGCACCTATTCGCAGTTTAATATTCCGGCTTTCTATACCAAACATATGCCAATTACTGAAAGCAGCGGTGGGTCACATTTTGCCCAAACCCCCCTGCAGTTTTCAAAATATCCCAAACATCCAAAATTCGATACCTGAGCCATACTTTGGACCAAAATTCTGGCTCTCTGCACCTATTCGCAGTTTGAAATTCCGACTTTCTATACCAAAAATATGCCAATTACTGAAAGCGGCGGTGGGTCACATTTTGCCCAAACCCCCCTGCAGTTTTCAAAATATCCCAAACATCCCAAATTCGATACCTGAGCCACATTTTGGACCCAAATTCTGGCTCTCTGCACCTATTTGCAGTTTGAAATTCCGAATTTTTATACCAAAAATATGCCAATTACTGAAAGTGGCGGTGGGTCACATTTTGCACAAACCCCCCTGCAGTTTTCAAAATATCCCAAACATCCCAAATTCGATACCTAAGCCATATTTTGGACCCAAATTATAGCTCTCTGCACCTATTCGCAGTTTGAAATTCCGAATTTTTATACCAAACATACGCCAATTACTGAAAGCGGCAGTGGCTCACATTTTGCCAAAACCCCCCCTGCAGTTTTCAAAATATCCCAAACATCCCAAATTCGATACCTGAGCCATATTTTGGACCAAAATTTTGACTCTCTGCACCTATTCGCCGTTTGAAATTCCGAATTTTTATACCAAAAATCTGCCAATTACTGAAAGCGGCGGTGGGTCATATTTTGCCCAAACCCCCCCTGCAGTTTTCAAAATATCCCAAACATCCCAAATTTGATACCTGAGCCATATTTTGGACCCAAATTCTGGCTCTCTGCACCTATTTGCAGTTTGAAATTCCAAATTTTTATACCAAAAATATGCCAATTACTGAAAGCGGCGGTGGGTCACAATTTGCCCAAACCCCCCCTGCAGTTTTCAAAATATCCCAAACATCCCAAATTCGATACCTGAGCCATATTTTGGACCCAAATTCTGGCTCTCTACACCTATTCGCAGTTTGAAATTCCGACTTTTTATACTAAACATATGCCATTAACTGAAAGTGGCGGTGGGTCACATTTTGCCAAACCCCCTTGCAGTTTTCAAAACATCCCAAACATTTCAAATTCGATACCAGAGCCATATTTTGAACCCAAATTCTGGCTCTCTGCACCTATTCACAGTTTGAAATTCCGACTCTCTATACCAAAAATATGCCAATTACTGAAAGAGGCGGTGGTCACATTTTGCCCAAACTCACTTGCAGTTTTCAAAATATCCCAAACATCCCAAATTCGATACCTGAGACATATTTTGGACCCATATTCTGGCTCTCTGCACCTATTCGCAGTTTGAAATTCCGACTTTTTATACCAAACATATGCCAATTACTAAAAATGGCGGTGGGTCAAATTTTGCCCAAACCCCCCTGCACTTTTCAAAATATCCCAAACATCCAAAATTCGATACCTGAGCCATATTTTGGACCCAAATTCTGGCTCTCTGCACCTATTCGCAGTTTGAAATTCCGACTTTCTATACCAAAAATATGCCAATTATTGAAAGCGGCGGTGGGTCACATTTTGCCCAAACCCCCCTGCAGTTTTCAAAATATCCCAAACATCCCAAATTCGATACCTGAGCAATATTTTGGACCAAAATTCTGGCTCTCTGCACCTATTCGCAGTTTGAAATTCCTATTTTTTATACAAAAAATCTGCCAATTACTGAAAGCGGCGGTGGGTCACATTTTGCCGAAACCCCCCTGCAATTTTCAAAATATCCCAAACATCCCAAATTCGATACATAAGCCATATTTTATACCCAAATTCTAGCTCTCTGCACCTATTCGCAGTTTGAAATTCCGACTTTTTATACCAAAAATATGCCAATTACTGAAAGAGGCGGTGGTCACATTTTGCCCAAACTCACTTGCAGTTTTCAAAATATCCCAAACATTCCAAATTCGATACCCGAGACATATTTTGGACCCATATTCTGGCTCTCTGCACCTATTCGCAGTTTGAAATTCCGACTTTTTATACCAAACATATGCCAATTACTAAAAATGGCGGTGGGTCAAATTTTGCCCAAACCCCCCTGTACTTTTCAAAATATCCCAAACATCCAAAATTCGATACCTGAGCCATATTTTGGACCCAAATTCTGGCTCTCTGCACCTATTCGCAGTTTGAAATTCCGACTTTCTATACCAAAAATATGCCAATTATTGAAAGCGGCGGTGGGTCACATTTTGCCCAAACCCCCCTGCAGTTTTCAAAATATCCCAAACATCCCAAATTCGATACCTGAGCAATATTTTGGACCAAAATTCTGGCTCTCTGCACCTATTCGCAGTTTGAAATTCCGATTTTTTATACAAAAAATCTGCCAATTACTGAAAGCGGCGGTGGGTCACATTTTGCCGAAACCCCCCTGCAATTTTCAAAATATCCCAAACATCCCAAATTCGATACATAAGCCATATTTTGTACCCAAATTCTAGCTCTCTGCACCTATTCGCAGTTTGAAATTCCGACATTTTATACCAAACATATGCTAATTACTGAAATCGGCGGTGGGTCACATTTTGCCCTAACCCCTCTGCAGTTTTCAAAATATCCCAAACTCGATACCTGAGCCATATTTTGAACTCAAATTCTGGCTCTCTGCACCTATTCGCAGTTTGAAATTCCGAATTTTTATACCAACCATATGCCAATTACTGAAAGCTGCGGTGGGTCACATTTTGCCCAAACCCCCCTGCAGTTTTCAAAATATCCCAAACATCCCAAATTCGATACCTGAGCTATATTTTGGACCCAAATTCTGACTCTCTGCACCTATTTGCCGTTTGAAATTCCGAATTTTTATACCAAAAATATGCCAATTACTGAAAGCGGCGGTGTGTCACATTTTGCCCAAACCCCCCTGCAGTTTTCAAAATATCCCAAACATCCCAAATTCGATACCTGAGCCATATTATGGACCCAAGTTCTGGCTCTCTGCACCTATTCGCAGTTTGAAATTCCGACTTTTTACACCAAACATATGCCAATTACTGAAAGCGGCGGTGGGTCACAATTTGCCCAAACCCCCCTGCAGTTTTCAAAATATCCCAAACATCCCAAATTCGATACCTGAGCCATATTTTGGACCCAAATTCTGGCTCTCTGCACCTATTCGCAGTTTGAAATTCCGACTTTTTATCCTAAACATATGCCAATAACTGAAAGCGGCCGTTGGGTCACATTTTGCCCAAACCCCCTTGCAGTTTTCAAAACATCCCAAACATTTCAAATTCGATACCTGAGCCATATTTTGAACCCAAATTCTGGCTCTCTGCACCTATTCGCAGTTTGAAATTCCGGCTCTCTATACCAAAAATATGCCAATTACTGAAAGCGGCTGTGGGTCACATTTTGCCCAAACCCCCCTGCAGTTTTCAAAATATCCCAAACATCCCAAATTCGATACCTGAGCCATATTATGGACCCAAGTTCTGGCTCTCTGCACATATTCGCAGTTTGAAATTCCGACTTTTTTATAGCAAACATATGCCAATTACTGAAAGCGGCGGTGGGTCACAATTTGCCCAAACCCCCCTGCAGTTTTCAAAATATCCCAAACATCCTAAATTCGATACCTGAGCCATATTTTGGACCCAAATTCTGGCTCTCTGCACCTATTCGCTGTTTGAAATTCCGACTTTTTATACTAAACATATGCCAATTACTGAAAGCGGCGGTGGGTCACATTTTGCCTAAACCCCCTTGCAGTTTTCAAAATATTCCAAACATCCCAAATTCGATACCTGAGCCATATTTTGGACCAAAATTCTGGCTCTCTGCACCTATTCGTAATTTGAAATTCCGACTTTTTATACCAAAAATCTGCCAATTACTGAAAGCGGCGGTGGGTCACATTTTGCCCAAACCCCCCTGCAGTTTTCAAAATATCCCAAACATCCCAAATTCGATACCTGAGCCATATTTCGGACCCAAATTCTGGCTCTCTGCACCTATTCGCAGTTTGAAATTACGACTTTTTATACTAAACATATGCCAATAACTGAAAGCGGCCGTTGGGTCACATTTTTCCCAAACCCCCTTGCAGTTTTCAAAACATCCCAAACATTTCAAATTCGATACCTGAGCCATATTTTGAACCCAAATTCTGGCTCTCTGCACCTATTCGCAGTTTGAAATTCCGGCTCTCTATACCAAAAATATGCCAATTACTGAAAGCGGCTGTGGGTCACATTTTGCCCAAACCCCCCTGCAGTTTTCAAAATATCCCAAACATCCCAAATTCGATACCTGAGCCATATTATGGACCCAAGTTCTGGCTCTCTGCACATATTCGCAGTTTGAAATTCCGACTTTTTTATAGCAAACATATGCCAATTACTGAAAGCGGCGGTGGGTCACAATTTGCCCAAACCCCCCTGCAGTTTTCAAAATATCCCAAACATCCTAAATTCGATACCTGAGCCATATTTTGGACCCAAATTCTGGCTCTCTGCACCTATTCGCTGTTTGAAATTCCGACTTTTTATACTAAACATATGCCAATTACTGAAAGCGGCGGTGGGTCACATTTTGCCTAAACCCCCTTGCAGTTTTCAAAATATTCCAAACATCCCAAATTCGATACCTGAGCCATA
Source organism: Procambarus clarkii (assembly GCF_040958095.1). Classification (NCBI taxonomy): domain Eukaryota; kingdom Metazoa; phylum Arthropoda; class Malacostraca; order Decapoda; family Cambaridae; genus Procambarus; species Procambarus clarkii. Next base: position 22,958,968 of record NC_091226.1, on the reverse strand, counting down.
TTTTGGACCAAAATTCTGGCTCTCTGCACCTATTCGTAATTTGAAATTCCGACTTTTTATACCAAAAATCTGCCAATTACTGAAAGCGGCGGTGGGTCACATTTTGCCCAAACCCCCCTGCAGTTTTCAAAATATCCCAAACATCCCAAATTCGATACCTGAGCCATATTTCGGACCCAAATTCTGGCTCTCTGCACCTATTCGCAGTTTGAAATTACGACTTTTTATACTAAACATATGCCAATAACTGAAAGCGGCCGTTGGGTCACATTTTGCCCAAACCCCCTTGCAGTTTTCAAAACATCCCAAACATTTCAAATTCGATACCTGAGCCATATTTTGAACCCAAATTCTGGCTCTCTGCACCTATTCGCAGTTTGAAATTCCGGCTCTCTATACCAAAAATATGCCAATTACTGAAAGCGGCTGTGGGTCACATTTTGCCCAAACCCCCCTGCAGTTTTCAAAATATCCCAAACATCCCAAATTCGATACCTGAGCCATATTATGGACCCAAGTTCTGGCTCTCTGCACATATTCGCAGTTTGAAATTCCGACTTTTTTATAGCAAACATATGCCAATTACTGAAAGCGGCGGTGGGTCACAATTTGCCCAAACCCCCCTGCAGTTTTCAAAATATCCCAAACATCCTAAATTCGATACCTGAGCCATATTTTGGACCCAAATTCTGGCTCTCTGCACCTATTCGCTGTTTGAAATTCCGACTTTTTATACTAAACATATGCCAATTACTGAAAGCGGCGGTGGGTCACATTTTGCCTAAACCCCCTTGCAGTTTTCAAAATATTCCAAACATCCCAAATTCGATACCTGAGCCATATTTTGGACCAAAATTCTGGCTCTCTGCACCTATTCGTAATTTGAAATTCCGACTTTTTATACCAAAAATCTGCCAATTACTGAAAGCGGCGGTGGGTCACATTTTGCCCAAACCCCCCTGCAGTTTTCAAAATATCCCAAACATCCCAAATTCGATACCTGAGCCATATTTCGGACCCAAATTCTGGCTCTCTGCACCTATTCGCAGTTTGAAATTACGACTTTTTATACCAAAAATCTGCCAATTACTGAAAGCGGCGGTGGGTCACATTTTGCCCAAACGCCCCTGCAGTTTTCAAAATATCCCAAACATCCCAAACTCGATACCTGAGCCATATTTTGAACTCAAATTCTGGCTCTCTGCACCTATTCGCAGTTTGAAATTCCGACTTTTTATACCAAAAATCTGCCAATTACTGAAAGCAGCGGTGGGTCACATTTTGCCCGAACTCCCCTGCAGTTTTCAAAATATCCCAAACATCCTAAATTCGATACATTAGCCATATTTTGGACCCAAATTCTGACTCTCTGCACCTATTCGCAGTTTGAAATTCCGACTTTTTATACCAAACATATGCCAATTACTAAAAATGGCGGTGGGTCACATTTTGCCCAAACCCCCCTGCACTTTTCAAAATATCCCAAACATCCAAAATTCGATACCTGAGCCATATTTTGGACCTAAATTCTGGCTCTCTGCACCTATTCGCAGTTTGAAATTCCGACTTTCTATACCAAAAATATGCCAATTACTGAAAGCGGCGGTGGGTCACATTTGCCCAAACCCCCCTGCAGTTTTCAAAATATCCCAAACATCCCAAATTCGATACCTGAGCCATATTTTGGACCAAAATTCTGGCTCTCTGCACCTATTCGTAATATGAAATTTCGACTTTTTATACCAAAAATCTGCCAATTACTGAAAGCGGCGGTGGGTCACATTTTGCCCAAACCCCCCTGCAGTTTTTAAAATATCCCAAACATCCAGAATTCGATACCTGAGCCATATTTCGGACCAAAATTCTGGCTCTCTGCACCTATTCGCAGTTTGAAATTCCGATTTTTTATACAAAAAATCTGCCAATTACTGAAAGCGGCGGTGGGTCACATTTTGCACAAACCCCCTGCAGTTTTCAAAATATCCCAAACATCCTAAATTCGATACATGAGCCATATTTTGGACCCAAATTCTGACTCTCTGCACCTATTCGCAGTTTGAAATTCCGACTTTTTATACCAAACATATGCCAATTACTAAAAATGGCGGTGGGTCACATTTTGCCCAAACCCCCCTGCACTTTTCAAAATATCCCAAACATCCAAAATTCGATACCTGAGCCATATTTTGGACCTAAATTCTGGCTCTCTGCACCTATTCGCAGTTTGAAATTCCGACTTTCTATACCAAAAATATGCCAATTACTGAAAGCGGCGGTGGGTCACATTTGCCCAAACCCCCCTGCAGTTTTCAAAATATCCCAAACATCCCAAATTCGATACCTGAGCCATATTTTGGACCAAAATTCTGGCTCTCTGCACCTATTCGTAATATGAAATTTCGACTTTTTATACCAAAAATCTGCCAATTACTGAAAGCGGCGGTGGGTCACATTTTGCCCAAACCCCCCTGCAGTTTTTAAATTATCCCAAACATCCAGAATTCGATACCTGAGCCATATTTCGGACCAAAATTCTGGCTCTCTGCACCTATTCGCAGTTTGAAATTCCGATTTTTTATACAAAAAATCTGCCAATTACTGAAAGCGGCCGTGGGTCACATTTTGCACAAACCCCCTGCAGTTTTTAAAATATCCCAAACATCCCAAATTCGATACCTGAGCCATATTTCGGACCCAAATTCTGGCTCTCTGCACCTATTTGCAGTTTGAAATTCCGACTTTTCATACCAAAAATATTCCAATTACTGAAAGCGGCGGTGGGTCACATTTTGCCGAAACCCCCCTGCAATTTTCAAAAAAACTCAAACATCCCAAATTCGATACATAAGCCATATTTTGTACCCAAATTCTATCTCTCTGCACCTATTCGCAGTTTGAAATTCCGACTTTTTATACCAAACATATGCCAATTACTGAAATCGGCGGTGGGTCATATTTTGCCAAAACCCCCCTGCAGTTTTCAAAATATCCCAAACATCCCAAATTCGATACCTGAGCCATATTTCGGACCCAAAGTCTGGCTCTCTGCACCTATTTGCAGTTTGAAATTCCGACTTTTTATACCAAAAATATTCCAATTACTGAAAGCGGGGGTGGGTCGCATTTTGCCGAAACCCCCCTGCAATTTTCAAAATATCCCAAACATCCCAAATTCGATACATAAGCCATATTTTGTACCCAAATTCTAGCTCTCTGCACCTATTCGCAGTTTGAAATTCCGACTTTTTATACCAAACATATGCCAATTACTGAAATCGGCGGTGGGTCACATTTTGCCCTAACCCCTCTGCAGTTTTCAAAATATCCCAAACTCGATACCTGAGCCATATTTTGAACTCAAATTCTGGCTCTCTGCACCTATTCGCAGTTTGAAATTCCGAATTTTTATACCAAACATATGCCTATTACTGAAAGCGGCAGTGGGTCACATTTTGCCCAAACCCCCCTGCAGTTTTCAAAATATACCAAACATCCCAAATTCGATACCTGAGCCATATTATGGACCCAAGTTCTGGCTCTCTGCACCTATTCGCAGTTTGAAATTCCGAATTTTTATACCAAAAATATGCCAATTACTGAAAGCGTCGGTGTGTCATATTTTGCCCAAACCCCCCTGCAATTTTCAAAATATCCCAAACATCCCAAATTTGATACCTGAGCCATATTTTGGACCCAAATTCTATCTCTCTGCACCTATTCGCCGTTTGAAATTCTGACGTTTTATACCAAAAATATGCAAATTACTGAAAGCGGCCGTGGGTCATATTTTGCCCAAACCCCCCTGCAGTTTTCAAAATATCCCAAACATCCCAAATTTGATACCTGAGCCATATTTTGGACCCAAATTCTGGCTCTCTGCACCTATTTGCAGTTTGAAATTCCAAATTTTTATACCAAAAATATGCCAATTACTGAAAGCGTCGGTGGGTCACATTTTGCCCAAACCCCCCTGCAGTTTTCAAAATATCCCAAACATCCCAAATTCGATACATGAGCCATATTATGGACCCAAGTTCTGGCTCTCTGCACCTATTCGCAGTTTGAAATTCCGACTTTTTATACCAAACATATGCCAATTACTGAAAGCGGCGGTGGGTCACAATTTGCCCAAACCCCCCTGCAGTTTTCAAAATATCCCAAACATCCCAAATTCGATACCTGAGCCATATTTTGGACCCAAATTCTGGCTCTCTGCACCTATTCGCTGTTTGAAATTCCGACTTTTTATACTAAACATATGCCAATTACTGAAAGCGGCGGTGGGTCACATTTTGCCTAAACCCCCTTGCAGTTTTCAAAATATTCCAAACATCCCAAATTCGATACCTGAGCCATATTTTGGACCAAAATTCTGGCTCTCTGCACCTATTCGTAATTTGAAATTCCGACTTTTTATACCAAAAATCTGCCAATTACTGAAAGCGGCGGTGGGTCACATTTTGCCCAAACCCCCCTGCAGTTTTCAAAATATCCCAAACATCCCAAATTCGATACCTGAGCCATATTTCGGACCCAAATTCTGGCTCTCTGCACCTATTCGCAGTTTGAAATTACGACTTTTTATACCAAAAATCTGCCAATTACTGAAAGCGGCGGTGGGTCACATTTTGCCCAAACGCCCCTGCAGTTTTCAAAATATCCCAAACATCCCAAACTCGATACCTGAGTCATATTTTGAACTCAAATTCTGGCTCTCTGCACCTATTCGCAGTTTGAAATTCCGACTTTTTATACCAAAAATCTGCCAATTACTGAAAGCAGCGGTGGGTCACATTTTGCCCAAACTCCCCTGCAGTTTTCAAAATATCCCAAACATCCTAAATTCGATACATGAGCCATATTTTGGACCCAAATTCTGACTCTCTGCACCTATTCGCAGTTTGAAATTCCGACTTTTTATACCAAACATATGCCAATTACTGAAATCGGCGGTGGGTCACATTTTGCCCTAACCCCTCTGCAGTTTTCAAAATATCCCAAACTCGATACCTGAGCCTTATTTTGAACTCAAGTTCTGGCTCTCTGCGCCTATTCGCAGTTTGAAATTCCGAATTTTTATACCAACCATATGCCAATTACTGAAAGCTGCGGTGGGTCACATTTTGCCCAAACCCCCCTGCAGTTTTCAAAATATCCCAAACATCCCAAATTCGATACCTGAGCTATATTTTGGACCCAAATTCTGACTCTCTGCACCTATTTGCCGTTTGAAATTCCGAATTTTTATACCAAAAATATGCCAATTACTGAAAGCGGCGGTGTGTCACATTTTGCCCAAACCCCCCTGCAGTTTTCAAAATATCCCAAACATCCCAAATTCGATACCTGAGCCATATTATGGACCCAAGTTCTGGCTCTCTGCACCTATTCGCAGTTTGAAATTCCGACTTTTTACACCAAACATATGCCAATTACTGAAAGCGGCGGTGGGTCACAATTTGCCCAAACCCCCCTGCAGTTTTCAAAATATCCCAAACATCCCAAATTCGATACCTGAGCCATATTTTGGACCCAAATTCTGGCTCTCTGCACCTATTCGCAGTTTGAAATTCCGACTTCTTATACTAAACATATGCCAATAACTGAAAGCGGCCGTTGGGTCACATTTTGCCCAAACCCCCTTGCAGTTTTCAAAACATCCCAAACATTTCAAATTCGATACCTGAGCCATATTTTGAACCCAAATTCTGGCTCTCTGCACCTATTCGCAGTTTGAAATTCCGGCTCTCTATACCAAAAATATGCCAATTACTGAAAGCGGCTGTGGGTCACATTTTGCCCAAACCCCCCTGCAGTTTTCAAAATATCCCAAACATCCCAAATTCGATACCTGAGCCATATTATGGACCCAAGTTCTGGCTCTCTGCACATATTCGCAGTTTGAAATTCCGACTTTTTTATAGCAAACATATGCCAATTACTGAAAGCGGCGGTGGGTCACAATTTGCCCAAACCCCCCTGCAGTTTTCAAAATATCCCAAACATCCTAAATTCGATACCTGAGCCATATTTTGGACCCAAATTCTGGCTCTCTGCACCTATTCGCTGTTTGAAATTCCGACTTTTTATACTAAACATATGCCAATTACTGAAAGCGGCGGTGGGTCACATTTTGCCTAAACCCCCTTGCAGTTTTCAAAATATTCCAAACATCCCAAATTCGATACCTGAGCCATATTTTGGACCAAAATTCTGGCTCTCTGCACCTATTCGTAATTTGAAATTCCGACTTTTTATACCAAAAATCTGCCAATTACTGAAAGCGGCGGTGGGTCACATTTTGCCCAAACCCCCCTGCAGTTTTCAAAATATCCCAAACATCCCAAATTCGATACCTGAGCCATATTTCGGACCCAAATTCTGGCTCTCTGCACCTATTCGCAGTTTGAAATTACGACTTTTTATACCAAAAATCTGCCAATTACTGAAAGCGGCGGTGGGTCACATTTTGCCCAAACGCCCCTGCAGTTTTCAAAATATCCCAAACATCCCAAACTCGATACCTGAGCCATATTTTGAACTCAAATTCTGGCTCTCTGCACCTATTCGCAGTTTGAAATTCCGACTTTTTATACCAAAAATCTGCCAATTACTGAAAGCAGCGGTGGGTCACATTTTGCCCGAACTCCCCTGCAGTTTTCAAAATATCCCAAACATCCTAAATTCGATACATGAGCCATATTTTGGACCCAAATTCTGACTCTCTGCACCTATTCGCAGTTTGAAATTCCGACTTTTTATACCAAACATATGCCAATTACTAAAAATGGCGGTGGGTCACATTTTGCCCAAACCCCCCTGCACTTTTCAAAATATCCCAAACATCCAAAATTCGATACCTGAGCCATATTTTGGACCTAAATTCTGGCTCTCTGCACCTATTCGCAGTTTGAAATTCCGACTTTCTATACCAAAAATATGCCAATTACTGAAAGCGGCGGTGGGTCACATTTGCCCAAACCCCCCTGCAGTTTTCAAAATATCCCAAACATCCCAAATTCGATACCTGAGCCATATTTTGGACCAAAATTCTGGCTCTCTGCACCTATTCGTAATATGAAATTTCGACTTTTTATACCAAAAATCTGCCAATTACTGAAAGCGGCGGTGGGTCACATTTTGCCCAAACCCCCCTGCAGTTTTTAAAATATCCCAAACATCCAGAATTCGATACCTGAGTCATATTTCGGACCAAAATTCTGGCTCTCTGCACCTATTCGCAGTTTGAAATTCCGATTTTTTATACAAAAAATCTGCCAATTACTGAAAGCGGCGGTGGGTCACATTTTGCACAAACCCCCTGCAGTTTTCAAAATATCCCAAACATCCTAAATTCGATACATGAGCCATATTTTGGACCCAAATTCTGACTCTCTGCACCTATTCGCAGTTTGAAATTCCGACTTTTTATACCAAACATATGCCAATTACTAAAAATGGCGGTGGGTCACATTTTGCCCAAACCCCCCTGCACTTTTCAAAATATCCCAAACATCCAAAATTCGATACCTGAGCCATATTTTGGACCTAAATTCTGGCTCTCTGCACCTATTCGCAGTTTGAAATTCCGACTTTCTATACCAAAAATATGCCAATTACTGAAAGCGGCGGTGGGTCACATTTGCCCAAACCCCCCTGCAGTTTTCAAAATATCCCAAACATCCCAAATTCGATACCTGAGCCATATTTTGGACCAAAATTCTGGCTCTCTGCACCTATTCGTAATATGAAATTTCGACTTTTTATACCAAAAATCTGCCAATTACTGAAAGCGGCGGTGGGTCACATTTTGCCCAAACCCCCCTGCAGTTTTTAAAATATCCCAAACATCCAGAATTCGATACCTGAGCCATATTTCGGACCAAAATTCTGGCTCTCTGCACCTATTCGCAGTTTGAAATTCCGATTTTTTATACAAAAAATCTGCCAATTACTGAAAGCGGCGGTGGGTCACATTTTGCACAAACCCCCTGCAGTTTTTAAAATATCCCAAACATCCCAAATTCGATACCTGAGCCATATTTCGGACCCAAATTCTGGCTCTCTGCACCTATTTGCAGTTTGAAATTCCGACTTTTTATACCAAAAATATTCCAATTACTGAAAGCGGCGGTGGGTCACATTTTGCCGAAACCCCCCTGCAATTTTCAAAAAAACTCAAACATCCCAAATTCGATACATAAGCCATATTTTGTACCCAAATTCTATCTCTCTGCACCTATTCGCAGTTTGAAATTCCGACTTTTTATACCAAACATATGCCAATTACTGAATTCGGCGGTGGGTCATATTTTGCCAAAACCCCCCTGCAGTTTTCAAAATATCCCAAACATCCCAAATTCGATACCTGAGCCATATTTCGGACCCAAAGTCTGGCTCTCTGCACCTATTTGCAGTTTGAAATTCCGACTTTTTATACCAAAAATATTCCAATTACTGAAAGCGGGGGTGGGTCACATTTTGCCGAAACCCCCCTGCAATTTTCAAAATATCCCAAACATCCCAAATTCGATACATAAGCCATATTTTGTACCCAAATTCTAGCTCTCTGCACCTATTCGCAGTTTGAAATTCCGACTTTTTATACCAAACATATGCCAATTACTGAAATCGGCGGTGGGTCACATTTTGCCCTAACCCCTCTGCAGTTTTCAAAATATCCCAAACTCGATACCTGAGCCATATTTTGAACTCAAATTCTGGCTCTCTGCACCTATTCGCAGTTTGAAATTCCGAATTTTTATACCAACCATATGCCAATTACTGAAAGCGGCGGTGTGTCACATTTTGCCCAAACCCCCCTGCAGTTTTCAAAATATCCCAAACATCCCAAATTCGATACCTGAGCCATATTATGGACCCAAGTTCTGGCTCTCTGCACCTATTCGCAGTTTGAAATTCCGACTTTTTACACCAAACATATGCCAATTACTGAAAGCGGCGGTGGGTCACAATTTGCCCAAACCCCCCTGCAGTTTTCAAAATATCCCAAACATCCCAAATTCGATACCTGAGCCATATTTTGGACCCAAATTCTGGCTCTCTGCACCTATTCGCAGTTTGAAATTCCGACTTTTTATCCTAAACATATGCCAATAACTGAAAGCGGCCGTTGGGTCACATTTTGCCCAAACCCCCTTGCAGTTTTCAAAACATCCCAAACATTTCAAATTCGATACCTGAGCCATATTTTGAACCCAAATTCTGGCTCTCTGCACCTATTCGCAGTTTGAAATTCCGGCTCTCTATACCAAAAATATGCCAATTACTGAAAGCGGCTGTGGGTCACATTTTGCCCAAACCCCCCTGCAGTTTTCAAAATATCCCAAACATCCCAAATTCGATACCTGAGCCATATTATGGACCCAAGTTCTGGCTCTCTGCACATATTCGCAGTTTGAAATTCCGACTTTTTTATAGCAAACATATGCCAATTACTGAAAGCGGCGGTGGGTCACAATTTGCCCAAACCCCCCTGCAGTTTTCAAAATATCCCAAACATCCTAAATTCGATACCTGAGCCATATTTTGGACCCAAATTCTGGCTCTCTGCACCTATTCGCTGTTTGAAATTCCGACTTTTTATACTAAACATATGCTTAATTAATGAAAGCGGCGGTGGGTCACATTTTGCCTAAACCCCCTTGCAGTTTTCAAAATATTCCAAACATCCCAAATTCGATACCTGAGCCATATTTTGGACCAAAATTCTGGCTCTCTGCACCTATTCGTAATTTGAAATTCCGACTTTTTATACCAAAAATCTGCCAATTACTGAAAGCGGCGGTGGGTCACATTTTGCCCAAACCCCCCTGCAGTTTTCAAAATATCCCAAACATCCCAAATTCGATACCTGAGCCATATTTCGGACCCAAATTCTGGCTCTCTGCACCTATTCGCAGTTTGAAATTACGACTTTTTATACTAAACATATGCCAATAACTGAAAGCGGCCGTTGGGTCACATTTTGCCCAAACCCCCTTGCAGTTTTCAAAACATCCCAAACATTTCAAATTCGATACCTGAGCCATATTTTGAACCCAAATTCTGGCTCTCTGCACCTATTCGCAGTTTGAAATTCCGGCTCTCTATACCAAAAATATGCCAATTACTGAAAGCGGCTGTGGGTCACATTTTGCCCAAACCCCCCTGCAGTTTTCAAAATATCCCAAACATCCCAAATTCGATACCTGAGCCATATTATGGACCCAAGTTCTGGCTCTCTGCACATATTCGCAGTTTGAAATTCCGACTTTTTTATAGCAAACATATGCCAATTACTGAAAGCGGCGGTGGGTCACAATTTGCCCAAACCCCCCTGCAGTTTTCAAAATATCCCAAACATCCTAAATTCGATACCTGAGCCATATTTTGGACCCAAATTCTGGCTCTCTGCACCTATTCGCTGTTTGAAATTCCGACTTTTTATACTAAACATATGCCAATTACTGAAAGCGGCGGTGGGTCACATTTTGCCTAAACCCCCTTGCAGTTTTCAAAATATTCCAAACATCCCAAATTCGATACCTGAGCCATATTTTGGACCAAAATTCTGGCTCTCTGCACCTATTCGTAATTTGAAATTCCGACTTTTTATACCAAAAATCTGCCAATTACTGAAAGCGGCGGTGGGTCACATTTTGCCCAAACCCCCCTGCAGTTTTCAAAATATCCCAAACATCCCAAATTCGATACCTGAGCCATATTTCGGACCCAAATTCTGGCTCTCTGCACCTATTCGCAGTTTGAAATTACGACTTTTTATACCAAAAATCTGCCAATTACTGAAAGCGGCGGTGGGTCACATTTTGCCCAAACGCCCCTGCAGTTTTCAAAATATCCCAAACATCCCAAACTCGATACCTGAGCCATATTTTGAACTCAAATTCTGGCTCTCTGCACCTATTCGCAGTTTGAAATTCCGACTTTTTATACCAAAAATCTGCCAATTACTGAAAGCAGCGGTGGGTCACATTTTGCCCGAACTCCCCTGCAGTTTTCAAAATATCCCAAACATCCTAAATTCGATACATGAGCCATATTTTGGACCCAAATTCTGACTCTCTGCACCTATTCGCAGTTTGAAATTCCGACTTTTTATACCAAACATATGCCAATTACTAAAAATGGCGGTGGGTCACATTTTGCCCAAACCCCCCTGCACTTTTCATAATATCCCAAACATCCAAAATTCGATACCTGAGCCATATTTTGGACCTAAATTCTGGCTCTCTGCACCTATTCGCAGTTTGAAATTCCGACTTTCTATACCAAAAATATGCCAATTACTGAAAGCGGCGGTGGGTCACATTTGCCCAAACCCCCCTGCAGTTTTCAAAATATCCCAAACATCCCAAATTCGATACCTGAGCCATATTTTGGACCAAAATTCTGGCTCTCTGCACCTATTCGTAATATGAAATTTCGACTTTTTATACCAAAAATCTGCCAATTACTGAAAGCGGCGGTGGGTCACATTTTGCCCAAACCCCCCTGCAGTTTTTAAAATATCCCAAACATCCAGAATTCGATACCTGAGCCATATTTCGGACCAAAATTCTGGCTCTCTGCACCTATTCGCAGTTTGAAATTCCGATTTTTTATACAAAAAATCTGCCAATTACTGAAAGCGGCGGTGGGTCACATTTTGCACAAACCCCCTGCAGTTTTCAAAATATCCCAAACATCCTAAATTCGATACATGAGCCATATTTTGGACCCAAATTCTGACTCTCTGCACCTATTCGCAGTTTGAAATTCCGACTTTTTATACCAAACATATGCCAATTACTAAAAATGGCGGTGGGTCACATTTTGCCCAAACCCCCCTGCACTTTTCAAAATATCCCAAACATCCAAAATTCGATACCTGAGCCATATTTTGGACCTAAATTCTGGCTCTCTGCACCTATTCGCAGTTTGAAATTCCGACTTTCTATACCAAAAATATGCCAATTACTGAAAGCGGCGGTGGGTCACATTTGCCCAAACCCCCCTGCAGTTTTCAAAATATCCCAAACATCCCAAATTCGATACCTGAGCCATATTTTGGACCAAAATTCTGGCTCTCTGCACCTATTCGTAATATGAAATTTCGACTTTTTATACCAAAAATCTGCCAATTACTGAAAGCGGCGGTGGGTCACATTTTGCCCAAACCCCCCTGCAGTTTTTAAATTATCCCAAACATCCAGAATTCGATACCTGAGCCATATTTCGGACCAAAATTCTGGCTCTCTGCACCTATTCGCAGTTTGAAATTCCGATTTTTTATACAAAAAATCTGCCAATTACTGAAAGCGGCCGTGGGTCACATTTTGCACAAACCCCCTGCAGTTTTTAAAATATCCCAAACATCCCAAATTCGATACCTGAGCCATATTTCGGACCCAAATTCTGGCTCTCTGCACCTATTTGCAGTTTGAAATTCCGACTTTTTATACCAAAAATATTCCAATTACTGAAAGCGGCGGTGGGTCACATTTTGCCGAAACCCCCCTGCAATTTTCAAAAAAACTCAAACATCCCAAATTCGATACATAAGCCATATTTTGTACCCAAATTCTATCTCTCTGCACCTATTCGCAGTTTGAAATTCCGACTTTTTATACCAAACATATGCCAATTACTGAAATCGGCGGTGGGTCATATTTTGCCAAAACCCCCCTGCAGTTTTCAAAATATCCCAAACATCCCAAATTCGATACCTGAGCCATATTTCGGACCCAAAGTCTGGCTCTCTGCACCTATTTGCAGTTTGAAATTCCGACTTTTTATACCAAAAATATTCCAATTACTGAAAGCGGGGGTGGGTCACATTTTGCCGAAACCCCCCTGCAATTTTCAAAATATCCCAAACATCCCAAATTCGATACATAAGCCATATTTTGTACCCAAATTCTAGCTCTCTGCACCTATTCGCAGTTTGAAATTCCGACTTTTTATACCAAACATATGCCAATTACTGAAATCGGCGGTGGGTCACATTTTGCCCTAACCCCTCTGCAGTTTTCAAAATATCCCAAACTCGATACCTGAGCCATATTTTGAACTCAAATTCTGGCTCTCTGCACCTATTCGCAGTTTGAAATTCCGAATTTTTATACCAAACATATGCCTATTACTGAAAGCGGCAGTGGGTCACATTTTGCCCAAACCCCCCTGCAGTTTTCAAAATATACCAAACATCCCAAATTCGATACCTGAGCCATATTATGGACCCAAGTTCTGGCTCTCTGCACCTATTCGCAGTTTGAAATTCCGAATTTTTATACCAAAAATATGCCAATTACTGAAAGCGTCGGTGTGTCATATTTTGCCCAAACCCCCCTGCAATTTTCAAAATATCCCAAACATCCCAAATTTGATACCTGAGCCATATTTTGGACCCAAATTCTGGCTCTCTGCACCTATTCGCCGTTTGAAATTCTGACGTTTTATACCAAAAATATGCAAATTACTGAAAGCGGCCGTGGGTCATATTTTGCCCAAACCCCCCTGCAGTTTTCAAAATATCCCAAACATCCCAAATTTGATACCTGAGCCATATTTTGGACCCAAATTCTGGCTCTCTGCACCTATTTGCAGTTTGAAATTCCAAATTTTTATACCAAAAATATGCCAATTACTGAAAGCGTCGGTGGGTCACATTTTGCCCAAACCCCCCTGCAGTTTTCAAAATATCCCAAACATCCCAAATTCGATACATGAGCCATATTATGGACCCAAGTTCTGGCTCTCTGCACCTATTCGCAGTTTGAAATTCCGACTTTTTATACCAAACATATGCCAATTACTGAAAGCGGCGGTGGGTCACAATTTGCCCAAACCCCCCTGCAGTTTTCAAAATATCCCAAACATCCCAAATTCGATACCTGAGCCATATTTTGGACCCAAATTCTGGCTCTCTGCACCTATTCGCTGTTTGAAATTCCGACTTTTTATACTAAACATATGCCAATTACTGAAAGCGGCGGTGGGTCACATTTTGCCTAAACCCCCTTGCAGTTTTCAAAATATTCCAAACATCCCAAATTCGATACCTGAGCCATATTTTGGACCAAAATTCTGGCTCTCTGCACCTATTCGTAATTTGAAATTCCGACTTTTTATACCAAAAATCTGCCAATTACTGAAAGCGGCGGTGGGTCACATTTTGCCCAAACCCCCCTGCAGTTTTCAAAATATCCCAAACATCCCAAATTCGATACCTGAGCCATATTTCGGACCCAAATTCTGGCTCTCTGCACCTATTCGCAGTTTGAAATTACGACTTTTTATACCAAAAATCTGCCAATTACTGAAAGCGGCGGTGGGTCACATTTTGCCCAAACGCCCCTGCAGTTTTCAAAATATCCCAAACATCCCAAACTCGATACCTGAGTCATATTTTGAACTCAAATTCTGGCTCTCTGCACCTATTCGCAGTTTGAAATTCCGACTTTTTATACCAAAAATCTGCCAATTACTGAAAGCAGCGGTGGGTCACATTTTGCCCAAACTCCCCTGCAGTTTTCAAAATATCCCAAACATCCTAAATTCGATACATGAGCCATATTTTGGACCCAAATTCTGACTCTCTGCACCTATTCGCAGTTTGAAATTCCGACTTTTTATACCAAACATATGCCAATTACTGAAATCGGCGGTGGGTCACATTTTGCCCTAACCCCTCTGCAGTTTTCAAAATATCCCAAACTCGATACCTGAGCCATATTTTGAACTCAAGTTCTGGCTCTCTGCGCCTATTCGCAGTTTGAAATTCCGAATTTTTATACCAACCATATGCCAATTACTGAAAGCTGCGGTGGGTCACATTTTGCCCAAACCCCCCTGCAGTTTTCAAAATATCCCAAACATCCCAAATTCGATACCTGAGCTATATTTTGGACCCAAATTCTGACTCTCTGCACCTATTTGCCGTTTGAAATTCCGAATTTTTATACCAAAAATATGCCAATTACTGAAAGCGGCGGTGTGTCACATTTTGCCCAAACCCCCCTGCAGTTTTCAAAATATCCCAAACATCCCAAATTCGATACCTGAGCCATATTATGGACCCAAGTTCTGGCTCTCTGCACCTATTCGCAGTTTGAAATTCCGACTTTTTACACCAAACATATGCCAATTACTGAAAGCGGCGGTGGGTCACAATTTGCCCAAACCCCCCTGCAGTTTTCAAAATATCCCAAACATCCCAAATTCGATACCTGAGCCATATTTTGGACCCAAATTCTGGCTCTCTGCACCTATTCGCAGTTTGAAATTCCGACTTCTTATACTAAACATATGCCAATAACTGAAAGCGGCCGTTGGGTCACATTTTGCCCAAACCCCCTTGCAGTTTTCAAAACATCCCAAACATTTCAAATTCGATACCTGAGCCATATTTTGAACCCAAATTCTGGCTCTCTGCACCTATTCGCAGTTTGAAATTCCGGCTCTCTATACCAAAAATATGCCAATTACTGAAAGCGGCTGTGGGTCACATTTTGCCCAAACCCCCCTGCAGTTTTCAAAATATCCCAAACATCCCAAATTCGATACCTGAGCCATATTATGGACCCAAGTTCTGGCTCTCTGCACATATTCGCAGTTTGAAATTCCGACTTTTTTATAGCAAACATATGCCAATTACTGAAAACGGCGGTGGGTCACATTTTGCCCAAACCCCCCTACAGTTTTCAAAATATCCCAAACATCCCAAATTCGATACCTGAGCCATATTTCGGACCCAAATTCTGGCTCTCTGCACCTATTCGCAGTTTGAAATTACGACTTTTTATACCAAAAATCTGCCAATTACTGAAAGCGGCGGTGGGTCACATTTTGCCCAAACGCCCCTGCAGTTTTCAAAATATCCCAAACATCCCAAACTCGATACCTGAGCCATATTTTGAACTCAAATTCTGGCTCTCTGCACCTATTCGCAGTTTGAAATTCCGACTTTTTATACCAAAAATCTGCCAATTACTGAAAGCAGCGGTGGGTCACATTTTGCCCGAACTCCCCTGCAGTTTTCAAAATATCCCAAACATCCTAAATTCGATACATGAGCCATATTTTGGACCCAAATTCTGACTCTCTGCACCTATTCGCAGTTTGAAATTCCGACTTTTTATACCAAACATATGCCAATTACTAAAAATGGCGGTGGGTCACATTTTGCCCAAACCCCCCTGCACTTTTCAAAATATCCCAAACATCCAAAATTCGATACCTGAGCCATATTTTGGACCTAAATTCTGGCTCTCTGCACCTATTCGCAGTTTGAAATTCCGACTTTCTATACCAAAAATATGCCAATTACTGAAAGCGGCGGTGGGTCACATTTGCCCAAACCCCCCTGCAGTTTTCAAAATATCCCAAACATCCCAAATTCGATACCTGAGCCATATTTTGGACCAAAATTCTGGCTCTCTGCACCTATTCGTAATATGAAATTTCGACTTTTTATACCAAAAATCTGCCAATTACTGAAAGCGGCGGTGGGTCACATTTTGCCCAAACCCCCCTGCAGTTTTTAAAATATCCCAAACATCCAGAATTCGATACCTGAGCCATATTTCGGACCAAAATTCTGGCTCTCTGCACCTATTCGCAGTTTGAAATTCCGATTTTTTATACAAAAAATCTGCCAATTACTGAAAGCGGCGGTGGGTCACATTTTGCACAAACCCCCTGCAGTTTTCAAAATATCCCAAACATCCTAAATTCGATACATGAGCCATATTTTGGACCCAAATTCTGACTCTCTGCACCTATTCGCAGTTTGAAATTCCGACTTTTTATACCAAACATATGCCAATTACTAAAAATGGCGGTGGGTCACATTTTGCCCAAACCCCCCTGCACTTTTCAAAATATCCCAAACATCCAAAATTCGATACCTGAGCCATATTTTGGACCTAAATTCTGGCTCTCTGCACCTATTCGCAGTTTGAAATTCCGACTTTCTATACCAAAAATATGCCAATTACTGAAAGCGGCGGTGGGTCACATTTGCCCAAACCCCCCTGCAGTTTTCAAAATATCCCAAACATCCCAAATTCGATACCTGAGCCATATTTTGGACCAAAATTCTGGCTCTCTGCACCTATTCGTAATATGAAATTTCGACTTTTTATACCAAAAATCTGCCAATTACTGAAAGCGGCGGTGGGTCACATTTTGCCCAAACCCCCCTGCAGTTTTTAAAATATCCCAAACATCCAGAATTCGATACCTGAGCCATATTTCGGACCAAAATTCTGGCTCTCTGCACCTATTCGCAGTTTGAAATTCCGATTTTTTATACAAAAAATCTGCTAATTACTGAAAGCGGCGGTGGGTCACATTTTGCACAAACCCCCTGCAGTTTTTAAAATATCCCAAACATCCCAAATTCGATACCTGAGCCATATTTCGGACCCAAATTCTGGCTCTCTGCACCTATTTGCAGTTTGAAATTCCGACTTTTTATACCAAAAATATTCCAATTACTGAAAGCGGCGGTGGGTCACATTTTGCCGAAACCCCCCTGCAATTTTCAAAAAAACTCAAACATCCCAAATTCGATACATAAGCCATATTTTGTACCCAAATTCTATCTCTCTGCACCTATTCGCAGTTTGAAATTCCGACTTTTTATACCAAACATATGCCAATTACTGAAATCGGCGGTGGGTCATATTTTGCCAAAACCCCCCTGCAGTTTTCAAAATATCCCAAACATCCCAAATTCGATACCTGAGCCATATTTCGGACCCAAAGTCTGGCTCTCTGCACCTATTTGCAGTTTGAAATTCCGACTTTTTATACCAAAAATATTCCAATTACTGAAAGCGGGGGTGGGTCACATTTTGCCGAAACCCCCCTGCAATTTTCAAAATATCCCAAACATCCCAAATTCGATACATAAGCCATATTTTGTACCCAAATTCTAGCTCTCTGCACCTATTCGCAGTTTGAAATTCCGACTTTTTATACCAAACATATGCCAATTACTGAAATCGGCGGTGGGTCACATTTTGCCCTAACCCCTCTGCAGTTTTCAAAATATCCCAAACTCGATACCTGAGCCATATTTTGAACTCAAATTCTGGCTCTCTGCACCTATTCGCAGTTTGAAATTCCGAATTTTTATACCAAACATATGCCTATTACTGAAAGCGGCAGTGGGTCACATTTTGCCCAAACCCCCCTGCAGTTTTCAAAATATACCAAACATCCCAAATTCGATACCTGAGCCATATTATGGACCCAAGTTCTGGCTCTCTGCACCTATTCGCAGTTTGAAATTCCGAATTTTTATACCAAAAATATGCCAATTACTGAAAGCGGCGGTGGGTCACATTTTGCCCAAACCCCCCTGCAGTTTTTAAAATATCCCAAACATCCAGAATTCGATACCTGAGCCATATTTCGGACCAAAATTCTGGCTCTCTGCACCTATTCGCAGTTTGAAATTCCGATTTTTTATACAAAAAATCTGCCAATTACTGAAAGCGGCGGTGGGTCACATTTTGCACAAACCCCCTGCAGTTTTCAAAATATCCCAAACATCCTAAATTCGATACATGAGCCATATTTTGGACCCAAATTCTGACTCTCTGCACCTATTCGCAGTTTGAAATTCCGACTTTTTATACCAAACATATGCCAATTACTAAAAATGGCGGTGGGTCACATTTTGCCCAAACCCCCCTGCACTTTTCAAAATATCCCAAACATCCAAAATTCGATACCTGAGCCATATTTTGGGCCTAAATTCTGGCTCTCTGCACCTATTCGCAGTTTGAAATTCCGACTTTCTATACCAAAAATATGCCAATTACTGAAAGCGGCGGTGGGTCACATTTGCCCAAACCCCCCTGCAGTTTTCAAAATATCCCAAACATCCCAAATTCGATACCTGAGCCATATTTTGGACCAAAATTCTGGCTCTCTGCACCTATTCGTAATATGAAATTTCGACTTTTTATACCAAAAATCTGCCAATTACTGAAAGCGGCGGTGGGTCACATTTTGCCCAAACCCCCCTGCAGTTTTTAAAATATCCCAAACATCCAGAATTCGATACCTGAGCCATATTTCGGACCAAAATTCTGGCTCTCTGCACCTATTCGCAGTTTGAAATTCCGATTTTTTATACAAAAAATCTGCCAATTACTGAAAGCGGCGGTGGGTCACATTTTGCACAAACCCCCTGCAGTTTTTAAAATATCCCAAACATCCCAAATTCGATACCTGAGCCATATTTCGGACCCAAATTCTGGCTCTCTGCACCTATTTGCAGTTTGAAATTCCGACTTTTTATACCAAAAATATTCCAATTACTGAAAGCGGCGGTGGGTCACATTTTGCCGAAACCCCCCTGCAATTTTCAAAAAAACTCAAACATCCCAAATTCGATACATAAGCCATATTTTGTACCCAAATTCTATCTCTCTGCACCTATTCGCAGTTTGAAATTCCGACTTTTTATACCAAACATATGCCAATTACTGAAATCGGCGGTGGGTCATATTTTGCCAAAACCCCCCTGCAGTTTTCAAAATATCCCAAACATCCCAAATTCGATACCTGAGCCATATTTCGGACCCAAAGTCTGGCTCTCTGCACCTATTTGCAGTTTGAAATTCCGACTTTTTATACCAAAAATATTCCAATTACTGAAAGCGGGGGTGGGTCACATTTTGCCGAAACCCCCCTGCAATTTTCAAAATATCCCAAACATCCCAAATTCGATACATAAGCCATATTTTGTACCCAAATTCTAGCTCTCTGCACCTATTCGCAGTTTGAAATTCCGACTTTTTATACCAAACATATGCCAATTACTGAAATCGGCGGTGGGTCACATTTTGCCCTAACCCCTCTGCAGTTTTCAAAATATCCCAAACTCGATACCTGAGCCATATTTTGAACTCAAATTCTGGCTCTCTGCACCTATTCGCAGTTTGAAATTCCGAATTTTTATACCAAACATATGCCTATTACTGAAAGCGGCAGTGGGTCACATTTTGCCCAAACCCCCCTGCAGTTTTCAAAATATACCAAACATCCCAAATTCGATACCTGAGCCATATTATGGACCCAAGTTCTGGCTCTCTGCACCTATTCGCAGTTTGAAATTCCGAATTTTTATACCAAAAATATGCCAATTACTGAAAGCGGCGGTGGGTCACATTTTGCCCAAACCCCCCTGCAGTTTTTAAAATATCCCAAACATCCAGAATTCGATACCTGAGCCATATTTCGGACCAAAATTCTGGCTCTCTGCACCTATTCGCAGTTTGAAATTCCGATTTTTTATACAAAAAATCTGCCAATTACTGAAAGCGGCGGTGGGTCACATTTTGCACAAACCCCCTGCAGTTTTCAAAATATCCCAAACATCCTAAATTCGATACATGAGCCATATTTTGGACCCAAATTCTGACTCTCTGCACCTATTCGCAGTTTGAAATTCCGACTTTTTATACCAAACATATGCCAATTACTAAAAATGGCGGTGGGTCACATTTTGCCCAAACCCCCCTGCACTTTTCAAAATATCCCAAACATCCAAAATTCGATACCTGAGCCATATTTTGGACCTAAATTCTGGCTCTCTGCACCTATTCGCAGTTTGAAATTCCGACTTTCTATACCAAAAATATGCCAATTACTGAAAGCGGCGGTGGGTCACATTTGCCCAAACCCCCCTGCAGTTTTCAAAATATCCCAAACATCCCAAATTCGATACCTGAGCCATATTTTGGACCAAAATTCTGGCTCTCTGCACCTATTCGTAATATGAAATTTCGACTTTTTATACCAAAAATCTGCCAATTACTGAAAGCGGCGGTGGGTCACATTTTGCCCAAACCCCCCTGCAGTTTTTAAAATATCCCAAACATCCAGAATTCGATACCTGAGCCATATTTCGGACCAAAATTCTGGCTCTCTGCACCTATTCGCAGTTTGAAATTCCGATTTTTTATACAAAAAATCTGCCAATTACTGAAAGCGGCGGTGGGTCACATTTTGCACAAACCCCCTGCAGTTTTTAAAATATCCCAAACATCCCAAATTCGATACCTGAGCCATATTTCGGACCCAAATTCTGGCTCTCTGCACCTATTTGCAGTTTGAAATTCCGACTTTTTATACCAAAAATATTCCAATTACTGAAAGCGGCGGTGGGTCACATTTTGCCGAAACCCCCCTGCAATTTTCAAAAAAACTCAAACATCCCAAATTCGATACATAAGCCATATTTTGTACCCAAATTCTATCTCTCTGCACCTATTCGCAGTTTGAAATTCCGACTTTTTATACCAAACATATGCCAATTACTGAAATCGGCGGTGGGTCATATTTTGCCAAAACCCCCCTGCAGTTTTCAAAATATCCCAAACATGCCAAATTCGATACCTGAGCCATATTTCGGACCCAAAGTCTGGCTCTCTGCACCTATTTGCAGTTTGAAATTCCGACTTTTTATACCAAAAATATTCCAATTACTGAAAGCGGGGGTGGGTCACATTTTGCCGAAACCCCCCTGCAATTTTCAAAATATCCCAAACATCCCAAATTCGATACATAAGCCATATTTTGTACCCAAATTCTAGCTCTCTGCACCTATTCGCAGTTTGAAATTCCGACTTTTTATACCAAACATATGCCAATTACTGAAATCGGCGGTGGGTCACATTTTGCCCTAACCCCTCTGCAGTTTTCAAAATATCCCAAACTCGATACCTGAGCCATATTTTGAACTCAAATTCTGGCTCTCTGCACCTATTCGCAGTTTGAAATTCCGAATTTTTATACCAAACATATGCCTATTACTGAAAGCGGCAGTGGGTCACATTTTGCCCAAACCCCCCTGCAGTTTTCAAAATATACCAAACATCCCAAATTCGATACCTGAGCCATATTATGGACCCAAGTTCTGGCTCTCTGCACCTATTCGCAGTTTGAAATTCCGAATTTTTATACCAAAAATATGCCAATTACTGAAAGCGTCGGTGTGTCATATTTTGCCCAAACCCCCCTGCAATTTTCAAAATATCCCAAACATCCCAAATTTGATACCTGAGCCATATTTTGGACCCAAATTCTGGCTCTCTGCACCTATTCGCCGTTTGAAATTCTGACGTTTTATACCAAAAATATGCAAATTACTGAAAGCGGCGGTGGGTCATATTTTGCCCAAACCCCCCTGCAGTTTTCAAAATATCCCAAACATCCCAAATTTGATACCTGAGCCATATTTTGGACCCAAATTCTGGCTCTCTGCACCTATTTGCAGTTTGAAATTCCAAATTTTTATACCAAAAATATGCCAATTACTGAAAGCGTCGGTGGGTCACATTTTGCCCAAACCCCCCTGCAGTTTTCAAAATATCCCAAACATCCCAAATTCGATACATGAGCCATATTATGGACCCAAGTTCTGGCTCTCTGCACCTATTCGCAGTTTGAAATTCCGACTTTTTATACCAAACATATGCCAATTACTGAAAGCGGCGGTGGGTCACAATTTGCCCAAACCCCCCTGCAGTTTTCAAAATATCCCAAACATCCCAAATTCGATACCTGAGCCATATTTTGGACCCAAATTCTGGCTCTCTGCACCTATTCGCAGTTTGAAATTCCGACTTTTTATACTAAACATATGCCATTAACTGAAAGTGGCGGTGGGTCACATTTTGCCAAACCCCCTTGCAGTTTTCAAAACATCCCAAACATTTCAAATTCGATACCCGAGCCATATTTTGAACCCAAATTCTGGCTCTCTGCACCTATTCACAGTTTGAAATTCCGACTGTCTATACCAAAAATATGCCAATTACTGAAAGAGGCGGTGGTCACATTTTGCCCAAACTCACTTGCAGTTTTCAAAATATCCCAAACATCCCAAATTCGATACCTGAGACATATTTTGGACCCATATTCTGGCTCTCTGCACCTATTCGCAGTTTGAAATTCCGACTTTTTATACCAAACATATGCCAATTACTAAAAATGGCGGTGGGTCAAATTTTGCCCAAACCCCCCTGCACTTTTCAAAATATCCCAAACATCCAAAATTCGATACCTGAGCCATATTTTGGACCCAAATTCTGGCTCTCTGCACCTATTCGCAGTTTGAAATTCCGACTTTCTATACCAAAAATATGCCAATTATTGAAAGCGGCGGTGGGTCACATTTTGCCCAAACCCCCCTGCAGTTTTCAAAATATCCCAAACATCCCAAATTCGATACCTGAGCAATATTTTGGACCAAAATTCTGGCTCTCTGCACCTATTCGCAGTTTGAAATTCCTATTTTTTATACAAAAAATCTGCCAATTACTGAAAGCGGCGGTGGGTCACATTTTGCCGAAACCCCCCTGCAATTTTCAAAATATCCCAAACATCCCAAATTCGATACATAAGCCATATTTTGTACCCAAATTCTAGCTCTCTGCACCTATTCGCAGTTTGAAATTCCGACTTTTTATACCAAAAATATGACAATTACTGAAAGAGGCGGTGGTCACATTTTGCCCAAACTCACTTGCAGTTTTCAAAATATCCCAAACATCCCAAATTCGATACCCGAGACATATTTTTGGACCCATATTCTGGCTCTCTGCACCTATTCGCAGTTTGAAATTCCGACTTTTTATACCAAACATATGCCAATTACTAAAAATGGCGGTGGGTCAAATTTTGCCCAAACCCCCCTGCACTTTTCAAAATATCCCAAACATCCAAAATTCGATACCTGAGCCATATTTTGGACCCAAATTCAGGCTCTCTGCACCTATTCGCAGTTTGAAATTCCGACTTTCTATACCAAAAATATGCCAATTATTGAAAGCGGCGGTGGGTCACATTTTGCCCATACCCCCCTGCAGTTTTCAAAATATCCCAAACATCCCAAATTCGATACCTGAGCAATATTTTGGACCAAAATTCTGGCTCTCTGCACCTATTCGCAGTTTGAAATTCCGATTTTTTATACAAAAAATCTGCCAATTACTGAAAGCGGCGGTGGGTAACATTTTGCCGAAACCCCCCTGCAATTTTCAAAATATCCCAAACATCCCAAATTCGATACATAAGCCATATTTTGTACCCAAATTCTAGCTCTCTGCACCTATTCGCAGTTTGAAATTCCGACTTTTTATACCAAACATATGCCAATTACTGAAATCGGCGGTGGGTCACATTTTGCCCTAACCCCTCTGCAGTTTTCAAAATATCCCAAACTCGATACCTGAGCCATATTTTGAACTCAAATTCTGGCTCTCTGCACCTATTCGCAGTTTGAAATTCCGAATTTTTATACCAAACATATGCCTATTACTGAAAGCGGCAGTGGGTCACATTTTGCCCAAACCCCCCTGCAGTTTTCAAAATATACCAAACATCCCAAATTCGATACCTGAGCCATATTATGGACCCAAGTTCTGGCTCTCTGCACCTATTCGCAGTTTGAAATTCCGAATTTTTATACCAAAAATATGCCAATTACTGAAAGCGTCGGTGTGTCATATTTTGCCCAAACCCCCCTGCAATTTTCAAAATATCCCAAACATCCCAAATTTGATACCTGAGCCATATTTTGGACCCAAATTCTGGCTCTCTGCACCTATTCGCCGTTTGAAATTCTGACGTTTTATACCAAAAATATGCAAATTACTGAAAGCGGCGGTGGGTCATATTTTGCCCAAACCCCCCTGCAGTTTTCAAAATATCCCAAACATCCCAAATGTGATACCTGAGCCATATTTTGGACCCAAATTCTGGCTCTCTGCACCTATTTGCAGTTTGAAATTCCAAATTTTTATACCAAAAATATGCCAATTACTGAAAGCGTCGGTGGGTCACATTTTGCCCAAACCCCCCTGCAGTTTTCAAAATATCCCAAACATCCCAAATTCGATACATGAGCCATATTATGGACCCAAGTTCTGGCTCTCTGCACCTATTCGCAGTTTGAAATTCCGACTTTTTATACCAAACATATGCCAATTACTGAAAGCGGCGGTGGGTCACAATTTGCCCAAACCCCCCTGCAGTTTTCAAAATATCCCAAACATCCCAAATTCGATACCTGAGCCATATTTTGGACCCAAATTCTGGCTCTCTGCACCTATTCGCAGTTTGAAATTCCGACTTTTTATACTAAACATATGCCATTAACTGAAAGTGGCGGTGGGTCACATTTTGCCAAACCCCCTTGCAGTTTTCAAAACATCCCAAACATTTCAAATTCGATACCCGAGCCATATTTTGAACCCAAATTCTGGCTCTCTGCACCTATTCACAGTTTGAAATTCCGACTCTCTATACCAAAAATATGCCAATTACTGAAAGAGGCGGTGGTCACATTTTGCCCAAACTCACTTGCAGTTTTCAAAATATCCCAAACATCCCAAATTCGATACCTGAGACATATTTTGGACCCATATTCTGGCTCTCTGCACCTATTCGCAGTTTGAAATTCCGACTTTTTATACCAAACATATGCCAATTACTAAAAATGGCGGTGGGTCAAATTTTGCCCAAACCCCCCTGCACTTTTCAAAATATCCCAAACATCCAAAATTCGATACCTGAGCCATATTTTGGACCCAAATTCAGGCTCTCTGCACCTATTCGCAGTTTGAAATTCCGACTTTCTATACCAAAAATATGCCAATTATTGAAAGCGGCGGTGGGTCACATTTTGCCCAAACCCCCCTGCAGTTTTCAAAATATCCCAAACATCCCAAATTCGATACCTGAGCAATATTTTGGACCAAAATTCTGGCTCTCTGCACCTATTCGCAGTTTGAAATTCCTATTTTTTATACAAAAAATCTGCCAATTACTGAAAGCGGCGGTGGGTCACATTTTGCCGAAACCCCCCTGCAATTTTCAAAATATCCCAAACATCCCAAATTCGATACATAAGCCATATTTTGTACCCAAATTCTAGCTCTCTGCACCTATTCGCAGTTTGAAATTCCGACTTTTTATACCAAAAATATGACAATTACTGAAAGAGGCGGTGGTCACATTTTGCCCAAACTCACTTGCAGTTTTCAAAATATCCCAAACATCCCAAATTCGATACCCGAGACATATTTTTGGACCCATATTCTGGCTCTCTGCACCTATTCGCAGTTTGAAATTCCGACTTTTTATACCAAACATATGCCAATTACTAAAAATGGCGGTGGGTCAAATTTTGCCCAAACCCCCCTGCACTTTTCAAAATATCCCAAACATCCAAAATTCGATACCTGAGCCATATTTTGGACCCAAATTCAGGCTCTCTGCACCTATTCGCAGTTTGAAATTCCGACTTTCTATACCAAAAATATGCCAATTATTGAAAGCGGCGGTGGGTCACATTTTGCCCATACCCCCCTGCAGTTTTCAAAATATCCCAAACATCCCAAATTCGATACCTGAGCAATATTTTGGACCAAAATTCTGGCTCTCTGCACCTATTCGCAGTTTGAAATTCCGATTTTTTATACAAAAAATCTGCCAATTACTGAAAGCGGCGGTGGGTAACATTTTGCCGAAACCCCCCTGCAATTTTCAAAATATCCCAAACATCCCAAATTCGATACATAAGCCATATTTTGTACCCAAATTCTAGCTCTCTGCACCTATTCGCAGTTTGAAATTCCGACATTTTATACCAAACATATGCCAATTACTGAAATCGGCGGTGGGTCACATTTTGCCCTAACCCCTCTGCAGTTTTCAAAATATCCCAAACTCGATACCTGAGCCATATTTTGAACTCAAATTCTGGCTCTCTGCACCTATTCGCAGTTTGAAATTCCGAATTTTTATACCAACCATATGCCAATTACTGAAAGCTGCGGTGGGTCACATTTTGCCCAAACCCCCCTGCAGTTTTCAAAATATCCCAAACATCCCAAAATCGATACCTGAGCTATATTTTGGACCCAAATTCTGACTCTCTGCACCTATTTGCCGTTTGAAATTCCGAATTTTTATACCAAAAATATGCCAATTACTGAAAGCGGCGGTGTGTCACATTTTGCCCAAACCACCCTGCAGTTTTCAAAATATCCCAATCATCCCAAATTCGATACCTGAGCCATATTATGGACCCAAGTTCTGGCTCTCTGCACCTATTCGCAGTTTGAAATTCCGACTTTTTACACCAAACATATGCCAATTACTGAAAGCGGCGGTGGGTCACAATTTGCCCAAACCCCCCTGCAGTTTTCAAAATATCCCAAACATCCTAAATTCGATACCTGAGCCATATTTTGGACCCAAATTCTGGCTCTCTGCACCTATTCGCTGTTTGAAATTCCGACTTTTTATACTAAACATATGCCAATTACTGAAAGCGGCGGTGGGTCACATTTTGCCTAAACCCCCTTGCAGTTTTCAAAATATTCCAAACATCCCAAATTCGATACCTGAGCCATATTTTGGACCAAAATTCTGGCTCTCTGCACCTATTCGTAATTTGAAATTCCGACTTTTTATACCAAAAATCTGCCAATTACTGAAAGCGGCGGTGGGTCACATTTTGCCCAAACCCCCCTGCAATTTTCAAAATATCCCAAACATCCCAAATTCGATACCTGAGCCATATTTCGGACCCAAATTCTGGCTCTCTGCACCTATTCGCAGTTTGAAATTACGACTTTTTATACCAAAAATCTGCCAATTACTGAAAGCGGCGGTGGGTCACATTTTGCCCAAACGCCCCTGCAGTTTTCAAAATATCCCAAACATCCCAAACTCGATACCTGAGCCATATTTTGAACTCAAATTCTGGCTCTCTGCACCTATTCGCACTTTGAAATTCCGACTTTTTATACCAAAAATCTGCCAATTACTGAAAGCAGCGGTGGGTCACATTTTGCCCAAACTCCCCTGCAGTTTTCAAAATATCCCAAACATCCTAAATTCGATACATGAGCCATATTTTGGACCCAAATTCTGACTCTCTGCACCTATTCGCAGTTTGAAATTCCGACTTTTTATACCAAACATATGCCAATTACTAAAAATGGCGGTGGGTCACATTTTGCCCAAACCCCCCTGCACTTTTCAAAATATCCCAAACATCCAAAATTCGATACCTGAGCCATATTTTGGACCTAAATTCTGGCTCTCTGCACCTATTCGCAGTTTGAAATTCCGACTTTCTATACCAAAAATATGCCAATTACTGAAAGCGGCGGTGGGTCACATTTGCCCAAACCCCCCTGCAGTTTTCAAAATATCCCAAACATCCCAAATTCGATACCTGAGCAATATTTTGGACCAAAATTCTGGCTCTCTGCACCTATTCGTAATATGAAATTTCGACTTTTTATACCAAAAATCTGCCAATTACTGAAAGCGGCGGTGGGTCACATTTTGCCCAAACCCCCCTGCAGTTTTTAAAATATCCCAAACATCCAGAATTCGATACCTGAGCCATATTTCGGACCAAAATTCTGGCTCTCTGCACCTATTCGCAGTTTGAAATTCCGATTTTTTATACAAAAAATCTGCCAATTACTGAAAGCGGCGGTGGGTCACATTTTGCCCAAACCCCCTGCAGTTTTTAAAATATCCCAAACATCCCAAATTCGATACCTGAGCCATATTTCGGACCCAAATTCTGGCTCTCTGCACCTATTTGCAGTTTGAAATTCCGACTTTTTATACCAAAAATATTCCAATTACTGAAAGCGGCGGTGGGTCACATTTTGCCGAAACCCCCCTGCAATTTTCAAAATATCTCAAACATCCCAAATTCGATACATAAGCCATATTTTGTACCCAAATTCTATCTCTCTGCACCTATTCGCAGTTTGAAATTCCGACTTTTTATACCAAACATATGCCAATTACTGAAATCGGCGGTGGGTCATATTTTGCCAAAACCCCCCTGCAGTTTTCAAAATATCCCAAACATCCCAAATTCGATACCTGAGCCATATTTCGGACCCAAATTCTGGCTCTCTGCACCTATTTGCAGCTTGAAATTCCGACTTTTTATACCAAAAATATTCCAATTACTG
This sequence comes from Procambarus clarkii, assembly GCF_040958095.1. NCBI lineage: Eukaryota > Metazoa > Arthropoda > Malacostraca > Decapoda > Cambaridae > Procambarus > Procambarus clarkii. The sequence continues at coordinate 22,929,929 of NC_091226.1, read as the reverse complement.
AAAGCGGGGGTGGGTCACATTTTGCCGAAACCCCCCTGCAATTTTCAAAATATCCCAAACATCCCAAATTCGATACATAAGCCATATTTTGTACCCAAATTCTAGCTCTCTGCACCTATTCGCAGTTTGAAATTCCGACTTTTTATACCAAACATATGCCAATTACTGAAATCGGCGGTGGGTCACATTTTGCCATAACCCCTCTGCAGTTTTCAAAATATCCCAAACTCGATACCTGAGCCATATTTTGAACTCAAATTCTGGCTCTCTGCACCTATTCGCAGTTTGAAATTCCGAATTTTTATACCAAACATATGCCTATTACTGAAAGCGGCGGTGGGTCACATTTTGCCCAAACCCCCCTGCAGTTTTCAAAATATACCAAACATCCCAAATTCGATACCTGAGCCATATTATGGACCCAAGTTCTGGCTCTCTGCACCTATTCACAGTTTGAAATTCCGAATTTTTATACCAAAAATATGCCAATTACTGAAAGCGTCGGTGTGTCATATTTTGCCCAAACCCCCCTGCAATTTTCAAAATATCCCAAACATCCCAAATTTGATACCTGAGCCATATTTTGGACCCAAATTCTGGCTCTCTGCACCTATTCGCCGTTTGAAATTCTGACGTTTTATACCAAAAATATGCAAATTACTGAAAGCGGCTGTGTGTCATATTTTGCCCAAATCCCCCTGCAGTTTTCAAAATATCCCAAACATCCCAAATTTGATACCTGAGCCATATTTTGGACCCAAATTCTGGCTCTCTGCACCTATTCGCAGTTTGAAATTCCGAATTTTTATACCAAAAATATGCCAATTACTGAAAGCGTCGGTGGGTCACATTTTGCCCAAACCCCCCTGCAGTTTTCAAAATATCCCAAACATCCCAAATTCGATACCTGAGCCATATTTTGAACCCAAATTCTGGCTCTCTGCACCTATTCGCAGTTTGAAATTCCGACTTTCTATACCAAAATTATGCCAATTACTGAAAGCGGCTGTGGGTAACATTTTGCCCAAACCCCCATGTAGTTTTCAAAATATCCCAAACATCCCAAATTCGATACCTGAGCCATATTATGAACCCAAGTTCTGGCTTTCTGCACCTATTCGCAGTTTAAAATTCCGACTCTTTATACCAAAAATATGCCAATTATTGAAAGCGGCGGTGGGTCACATTTTGCCCAAACTCCCCTGCAGTTTTCAAAATATCCAAAACATTCGAAATTCGATACCTGACCCATATTTTGGACCCAAATTCTGGCTCTCTACACATATTCGCAGTTTAAATTCCGACTTTTTATACCAAACATATGCCAATTACTGAAAGCGGCGGTGGGTCACATTTTGCCCAAACCCCCCTGCAGTTTTCAAAATATCCCAAACATCCCAAATTCGATACCTGAGCCATATTTTGGACTTAAATTCTGGCTCTCTGCACCTATTCGCCGTTTGAAATTCCGACTTTTTATACCAAAAATATGCCAAATACTGAAAGCAGCGGTGGGTCACATTTTGCCCAAACCCCTCTGCAGTTTTCAAAATATGCCAAACATCCCAAATTCGATACCTGAGCCATATTTTGGACCCAAATTCTGGCTCTCTGCACCTATTCGCAGTTTGAAATTCCGACTTTTTATACCAAAAATCTGCCAATTACTGAAAGCGGCGGTGGGTCACATTTTGCCCAAACTCCCCTGCAGTTTTCAAAATATCCCAAACATCCCAAATTCGATACATGAGCCATATTTTGGACCCAAATTCTTACTCTCTGCACCTATTCGCTGTTTGAAATTCCGAATTTTTATACCAAAAATATGCCAATTACTGAAAGTGGCGGTGGGTCACTTTTTGCCCAAACCCCCTGCAGTTTTCAAAATATCCTAAACATCCCAAATTCGATACCTGAGCCATATTTTGGACCCAAATTCTGGCTCTCTGCACCTATTCGCAGTTTGAAATTCCAAATTTTTATACCAAAAAAATGCCAATTACTGAAAGCGTCGGTGGGTCACATTTTGCCCAAACCCCCCTGCAGTTTTCAAAATATCCCAAACATCCCAAATTCGATACCTGAGCCATATTATGGACCCAAGTTCTGGCTCTCAGCACCTATTCGCAGTTTGAAATTCCGACTTTTTATACCAAACATATGCCAATTACTGAAAGCGGCGGTGGGTCACATTTTGCCCAAACCCCCCTGCAGTTTTCAAAATATCCCAAACATCCCAAATTCGATACCTGAGCTATATTTTGGACCCAAATTCTGACTCTCTGCACCTATTCGCCGTTTGAAATTCCGAATTTTTATACCAAAAATATGCCAATTACTGAAAGTGGCAGTAGGTCACATTTTGCCCAAACCCCCCCTTCAGTTTTCAAAATTTCCCAAACATCCCAAATTCGAAACCTGAGCTATATTTTGGACCCAAATTCTGGCTCTCTGCACCTTTTTGCAGTTTGAAATTCTGACGTTTTATACCAAAAATATGCAAATTACTGAAAGCGGCTGTGTGTCATATTTTGCCCAAACCCCCCTGCAGTTTTCAAAATATCCCAAACATCCCAAATTTGATACCTGAGCCATATTTTGGACCCAAATTCTGGCTCTCTGCACCTATTCGCAGTTTGAAATTCCGAATTTTTATACCAAAAATATGCCAATTACTGAAAGCGTCGGTGGGTCACATTTTGCCCAAACCCCCCTGCAGTTTTCAAAATATCCCAAACATCCCAAATTCGATACTTGAGCCATATTTTGAACCCAAATTCTGGCTCTCTGCACCTATTCGCAGTTTGAAATTCCGACTTTCTATACCAAAATTATGCCAATTACTGAAAGAGCCTGTGGGTAACATTTTGCCCAAACCCCCATGTAGTTTTCAAAATATCCCAAACATCCCAAATTCGATACCTGAGCCATATTATGAACCCAAGTTCTGGCTTTCTGCACCTATTCGCAGTTTAAAATTCCGACTCTTTATACCAAAAATATGCCAATTACTGAAAGCGGCGGTGGGTCACATTTTGCCCAAACTCCCCTGCAGTTTTCACAATATCCCAAACATTCGAAATTCGATACCTGACCCATATTTTGGACCCAAATTCTGGCTCTCTACACCTATTCGCAGTTTGAAATTCCGACTTTTTATACCAAACATATGCCAATTACTGAAAGCGGCGGTGGGTCACATTTTGCCCAAACCCCCCTGCAGTTTTCAAAATATCCAAAACATCCCAAATTCGATACCTGAGCCATATTTTGTACTTAAATTCTGGCTCTCTGCACCTATTCGCCGTTTGAAATTCCGACTTTTTATACCAAAAATATGCCAAATACTGAAAGCAGCGGTGGGTCACATTTTGCCCAAACCCCTCTGCAGTTTTCAAAATATGCCAAACATCCCAAATTCGATACCTGAGCCATATTTTGGACCCAAATTCTGGCTCTCTGCACCTATTCGCAGTTTGAAATTCCGACTTTTTATACCAAAAATCTGCCAATTACTGAAAGCGGCGGTGGGTCACATTTTGCCCAAACTCCCCTGCAGTTTTCAAAATATCCCAAACATCCCAAATTCGATACATGAGCCATATTTTGGACCCAAATTCTTACTCTCTGCACCTATTCGCTGTTTGAAATTCCGAATTTTTATACCAAAAATATGCCAATTACTGAAAGTGGCGGTGGGTCACTTTTTGCCCAAACCCCCTGCAGTTTTCAAAATATCCTAAACATCCCAAATTCGATACCTGAGCCATATTTTGGACCCAAATTCTGGCTCTCTGCACCTATTCGCAGTTTGAAATTCCAAATTTTTATACCAAAAATATGCCAATTACTGAAAGCGTCGGTGGGTCACATTTTGCCCAAACCCCCCTGCAGTTTTCAAAATATACCAAACATCCCAAATTCGATACCTGAGCTATATTTTGGACCCAAATTCTGACTCTCTGCACCTATTCGCCGTTTGAAATTCCGAATTTTTATACCAAAAATATGCCAATTACTGAAAGTGGCAGTAGGTCACATTTTGCCCAAACCCCCCCTTCAGTTTTCAAAATTTCCATAACATCCCAAATTCGAAACCTGAGCTATATTTTGGACCCAAATTCTGGCTCTCTGCACCTTTTTGCAGTTTGAAATTCTGACGTTTTATACCAAAAATATGCAAATTACTGAAAGCTGCTGTGTGTCATATTTTGCCCAAACCCCCCTGCAGTTTTCAAAATATCCCAAACATCCCAAATTTGATACCTGAGCCATATTTTGGACCCAAATTCTGGCTCTCTGCACCTATTCGCAGTTTGAAATTCCGACTTTTTATACCAAACATATGCCAATTACTGAAAGCGGCGGTGGGTCACATTTTGCCCAAACCCCCCTGCAGTTTTCAAAATATCCCAAACATCCCAAATTCGATACCTGAGCTATATTTTGGACCCAAATTCTGACTCTCTGCACCTATTCGCCGTTTGAAATTCCGAATTTTTATACCAAAAATATGCCAATTACTGAAAGTGGCAGTAGGTCACATTTTGCCCAAACCCCCCCTTCAGTTTTCAAAATTTCCCAAACATCCCAAATTCGATACCTGAGCCATATTATGAACCCAAGTTCTGGCTTTCTGCACCTATTCGCAGTTTAAAATTCCGACTCTTTATACCAAAAATATGCCAATTACTGAAAGCGGCGGTGGGTCACATTTTGCCCAAACTCCCCTGCTGTTTTCAAAATATCCCAAACATTCGAAATTCGATACCTGACCCATATTTTGGACCCAAATTCTGGCTCTCTACACCTATTCGCAGTTTGAAATTCCGACTTTTTATACCAAACATATGCCAATTACTGAAAGCGGCGGTGGGTCACATTTTGCCCAAACCCCCCTGCAGTTTTCAAAATATCCCAAACATCCCAAATTCGATACATGAGCCATATTTTGGACCCAAATTCTTACTCTCTGCACCTATTCGCTGTTTGAAATTCCGAATTTTTATACCAAAAATATGCCAATTACTGAAAGTGGCGGTGGGTCACTTTTTGCCCAAACCCCCTGCAGTTTTCAAAATATCCTAAACATCCCAAATTCGATACCTGAGCCATTTTTTGGACCCAAATTCTGGCTCTCTGCACCTATTCGCAGTTTGAAATTCCAAATTTTTTTACCAAAAATATGCCAATTACTGAAAGCGTCGGTGGGTCACATTTTGCCCAAACCCCCCTGCAGTTTTCAAAATATCCCAAACATCCCAAATTCGATACCTGAGCCATATTATGGACCCAAGTTCTGGCTCTCAGCACCTATTCGCAGTTTGAAATTCCGACTTTTTATACCAAACATATGCCAATTACTGAAAGCGGCGGTGGGTCACATTTTGCCCAAACCCCCCTGCAGTTTTCAAAATATCCCAAACATCCCAAATTCGATACCTGAGCTATATTTTGGACCCAAATTCTGACTCTCTGCACCTATTCGCCGTTTGAAATTCCGAATTTTTATACCAAAAATATGCCAATTACTGAAAGTGGCAGTAGGTCACATTTTGCCCAAACCCCCCCTTCAGTTTTCAAAATTTCCCAAACATCCCAAATTCGAAACCTGAGCTATATTTTGGACCCAAATTCTGGCTCTCTGCACCTTTTTGCAGTTTGAAATTCTGACGTTTTATACCAAAAATATGCAAATTACTGAAATCGGCGGTATGTCACATTTTCCCCAAACCCCCCTGCAGTTTTCAAAATATCCTAAACATCCCAAATTCGATACCTGAGCCATATTTTGGACCCAAATTCTGGCTCTCTGCACCTATTCGCAGTTTGAAATTCCAAATTTTTATACCAAAAATATGCCAATTACTGAAAGCGTCGGTGGGTCACATTTTGCCCAAACCCCCCTGCAGTTTTCAAAATATCCCAAACATCCCAAATTCGAAACCTGAGCCATATTATGGACCCAAGTTCTGGCTCTCAGCACCTATTCGCAGTTTGAAATTCCGACTTTTTATATTAAACATATGCCAGTTACTGAAAGCGGCGGTGGGTCACAATTTGCCCAAACCCCCCTGCAGTTTTCAAAATATCCCAAACATCCCAAATTCGATACCTGAGCCATATTTTCGACCCAAATTCTGGCTCTCTGCACCTATTCGCAGTTGAAATTCCGACTTTTTATACTAAACATATGCCAATAACTGAAAGCGGCGGTGGGTCACATTTTGCCCAAACCCCCTTGCAGTTTTCAAAACATCCCAAACATTTCAAATTCGATACCTGAGCCATATTTTGAACCCAAATTCTGGCTCTCTGCACCTATTCGCTGTTTGAAATTCCGACTTTTTATACCAAACATATGCCAATTACTGAGAGCGGCGGTGGTCACATTTTGCCCAAACTCACCTGCAGTTTTCAAAATATCCCAAACATCCCAAATTCGATACCTGAGAAATATTTTGGACCCAAATTCTGGCTCTCTGCACCTATTCGCAGTTTGAAATTCCGACTTGTTATACCAAACATATGCCAATTACTGAAATCGGCGATGGGTCACATTTTGCCCAAACCCCTCTGCAGTTTTCAAAATATCCCAAACTCGATACCTGAGCCATATTTTGAACTCAAATTCTGGCTCTCTGCACCTATTCGCAGTTTGAAATTCCGAATTTTTATACCAACCATATGCCAATTACTTAAAGCTGCGGTGGGTCACATTTTGCCCAAACCCCCCTGCAGTTTTCAAAATATCCCAAACATCCCAAATTCGATACCTGAGCTATATTTTGGACCCAAATTCTGACTCTCTGCACCTATTTGCCGTTGGAAATTCCGAATTTTTATACCAAAAATATGCCAATTACTGAAAGCGGCGGTGTGTCACATTTTGCCCAAACCCCCCTGCAGTTTTCAAAATATCCCAAACATCCCAAATTCGATACCTGAGCCATATTATGGACCCAAGTTCTGGCTCTCTGCACCTATTCGCAGTTTGAAATTCCGACTTTTTACACCAAACATATGCCAATTACTGAAAGCGGCGGTGGGTCACAATTTGCCCAAACCCCCTTGCAGTTTTCAAAACATCCCAAACATTTCAAATTCGATACCTGAGCCATATTTTGAACCCAAATTCTGGCTCTCTGCACCTATTCGCAGTTTGAAATTCCGGCTCTCTATACCAAAAATATGCCAATTACTGAAAACGGCTGTGGGTCACATTTTGCCCAAACCCCCCTGCAGTTTTCAAAATATCCCAAACATCCCAAATTCGATACCTGAGCCATATTATGGACCCAAGTTCTGGCTCTCTGCACATATTCGCAGTTTGAAATTCCGAATTTTTATACCAAACATATGCCAATTACTGAAAGCGGCGGTGGGTCACAATTTGCCCAAACCCCCCTGCAGTTTTCAAAATATCCCAAACATCCTAAATTCGATACCTGAGCCATATTTTGGACCCAAATTCTGGCTCTCTGCACCTATTCGCTGTTTGAAATTCCGACTTTTTATACTAAACATATGCCAATTACTGAAAGCAACGGTGGGTCACATTTTGCCTAAACCCCCTTGCAGTTTTCAAAATATTCCAAACATCCCAAATTCGATACCTGAGCCATATTTTAGACCAAAATTCTGGCTCTCTGCACCTATTCGTAATTTGAAATTCCGACTTTTTATACAAAAAATCTGCCAATTACTGAAAGCGGCGGTGGGTCACATTTTGCCCAAACCCCCCTGCAGTTTTCAAAATATCCCAAACATCCCAAATTCGATACCTGAGCCATATTTCGGACTCAAATTCTGGCTCTCTGCACCTATTCGCAGTTTAAAATTACGACTTTTTATACCAAAAATCTGCCAATTACTGAAAGCGGCGGAGGGTCACATTTTGCCCAAACGCCCCTGCAGTTTTCAAAATATCCCAAACATCCCAAACTCGATACCTGAGCCATATTTTGAACTCAAATTCTGGCTCTCTGCACCTATTCGCAGTTCGAAATTCCGACTTTTTATACCAAAAATCTGCCAATTACTGAAAGCGGCGGTGGGTCACATTTTGCCCAAACTCCCCTGCAGTTTTCAAAATATCCCAAACATCCCAAATTCGATACATGCGCCATATTTTGGACCCAAATTCTGACTCTCTGCACCTATTCGCAGTTTGAAATTCCGACTTTTTATACCAAACATATGCCAATTACTAAAAATGGCGGTGGGTCACATTTTGCCCAAACCCCCCTGCACTTTTCAAAATATCCCAAACATCCAAAATTCGATACCTGAGCCATATTTTGGACCCAAATTCTGGCTCTCGGCACCTATTCGCAGTTTGAAATTCCGACTTTCTATACCAAAAATATGCCAATTACTGAAAGCGGCGGTGGGTCACAATTTGCCCAAACCCCCCTGCAGTTTTCAAAATATCCCAAACATCCTAAATTCGATACCTGAGCCATATTTTGGACCCAAATTCTGGCTCTCTGCACCTATTCGCTGTTTGAAATTCCGACTTTTTATACTAAACATATGCCAATTACTGAAAGCAACGGTGGGTCACATTTTGCCTAAACCCCCTTGCAGTTTTCAAAATATTCCAAACATCCCAAATTCGATACCTGAGCCATATTTTAGACCAAAATTCTGGCTCTCTGCACCTATTCGTAATTTGAAATTCCGACTTTTTATACAAAAAATCTGCCAATTACTGAAAGCGGCGGTGGGTCACATTTTGCCCAAACCCCCCTGCAGTTTTCAAAATATCCCAAACATCCCAAATTCGATACCTGAGCCATATTTCGGACCCAAATTCTGGCTCTCTGCACCTATTCGCAGTTTGAAATTACGACTTTTTATACCAAAAATCTGCCAATTACTGAAAGCGGCGGAGGGTCACATTTTGCCCAAACGCCCCTGCAGTTTTCAAAATATCCCAAACATCCCAAACTCGATACCTGAGCCATATTTTGAACTCAAATTCTGGCTCTCTGCACCTATTCGCAGTTCGAAATTCCGACTTTTTATACCAAAAATCTGCCAATTACTGAAAGCGGCGGTGGGTCACATTTTGCCCAAACTCCCCTGCAGTTTTCAAAATATCCCAAACATCCCAAATTCGATACATGCGCCATATTTTGGACCCAAATTCTGACTCTCTGCACCTATTCGCAGTTTGAAATTCCGACTTTTTATACCAAACATATGCCAATTACTAAAAATGGCGGTGGGTCACATTTTGCCCAAACCCCCCTGAACTTTTCAAAATATCCCAAACATCCAAAATTCGATACCTGAGCCATATTTTGGACCCAAATTCTGGCTCTCGGCACCTATTCGCAGTTTGAAATTCCGACTTTCTATACCAAAAATATGCCAATTACTGAAAGCGGCGGTGGGTCACATTTGCCAAAAACCCCCCTGCAGTTTTCAAAATATCCCAAACATCCCAAATTCGATACCTGAACCATATTTTGGACCAAAATTCTGGCTCTCTGTACCTATTCGTAATTTGAAATTCCGACTTTTTATACCAAAAATCTGCCAATTACTGAAAGCAGCGGTGGGTCGCATTTTGCCCAAATACCCCTGCAGTTTTTAAAATATCCCAAACATCCAGAATTCGATACCTGAGCCATATTTCGGACCAAAATTCTGGCTCTCTGCACCTATTCGCAGTTTGAAATTCCGATTTTTTATACAAAAAATCTGCCAATTACTGAAAGCGGCGGTGGGTCACATTTTGCACAAACCCCCTGCAGTTTTTAAAATATCCCAAACATCCCAAATTCGATACCTGAGCCATATTTCGGACCCAAATTCTGGCTCTCTGCACCTATTTGCAGTTTGAAATTCCGACTTTTTATACCAAAAATATTCCAATTACTGAAAGCGGCGGTGGGTCACATTTTGCCGAAACCCCCCTGCAATTTTCAAAATATCTCAAACATCCCAAATTCGATACATAAGCCATATTTTGTATCCAAATTCTATCTCTCTGCACCTATTCGCAGTTTGAAATTCCGACTTTTTATACCAAACTTATGCCAATTACTGAAATCGGCGGTGGGTCACATTTTGCCCTAACCCCTCTACAGTTTTCAAAATATCCCAAACTCGATACCTGAGCCATATTTTGAACTCAAATTCTGGCTCTCTGCACCTATTCGCAGTTTGAAATTCCGAATTTTTATACCAAACATATGCCAATTACTGAAAGCGGCGGTGGGTCACATTTTGCCCAAACCCCCCTGCAGTTTTCAAAATATACCAAACATCCCAAATTCGATACCTGAGCTATATTTTGGCCCCAAATTCTGACTCTCTGCACCTATTCGCCGTTTGAAATTCCGAATTTTTATACCAAAAATATGCCAATTACTGAAAGCGTCGGTGTGTCATATTTTGCACAAACCCCCCTGCAGTTTTCAAAATATCCCAAACATCCCAAATTTGATACCTGAGCCATATTTTGGACCCAAATTCTGGCTCTCTGCACCTATTCGCCGTTTGAAATTCTGACGTTTTATACAAAAAATATGCAAATTACTGAAAGCGGCTGTGTGTCATATTTTGCCCAAACCCCCCTGCAGTTTTCAAAATATCCCAAACATCCCAAATTTGATACCTGAGCCATATTTTGTACCCAAATTCTGGCTCTCTGCACCTATTCGCAGTTTGAGATTCCGAATTTTTATACCAAAAATATGCCAATTACTGAAAGCGTCGGTGGATCACATTTTGCCCAAACCCCCCTGCAGTTTTCAAAATATCCCAAACATCCCAAATTCGATACCTGAGCCATATTTTGAACCCAAATTCTGGCTCTCTGCACCTATTCGCAGTTTGAAATTCCGACTTTCTATACCAAAATTATGCCAATTACTGAAAGCGGCTGTGGGTAACATTTTGCCCAAACCCCCATGCAGTTTTCAAAATATCCCAAACATCCCAAATTCGATACCTGAGCCATATTATGAACCCAAGTTCTGGCTTTCTGCACCTATTCGCAGTTTTAAATTCCGAATCTTTATACCAAAAATATGCCAATTACTGAAAGCGGCGGTGGGTCACATTTTGCCCAAACTCCCCTGCAGTTTTCAAAATATCCCAAACATTCGAAATTCGATACCTGACCCATATTTTGGACCCAAATTCTGGCTCTCTACACCTATTCGCAGTTTGAAATTCCGACTTTTTATACCAAACATATGCCAATTACTGAAAGCGGCGGTGGGTCACATTTTGCCCAAACCCCCCTGCAGTTTTCAAAATATCCCAAACATCCCAAATTCGATACCTGAGCCATATTTTGGACTTAAATTCTGGCTCTCTGCACCTATTCGCCGTTTGAAATTCCGACTTTTTATACCAAAAATATGCCAAATACTGAAAGCAGCGGTGGGTCACATTTTGCCCAAACCCCCCTGCAGTTTTCAAAATATGCCAAACATCCCAAATTCGATACCTGAGCCATATTTTGGACCCAAATTCTGGCTCTCTGCACCTATTCGCAGTTTGAAATTACGACTTTTTATACCAAAAATCTGCCAATTACTGAAAGCAGCGGTGGGTCACATTTTGCCCAAACCCCCTTACAGTTTTCAAAATATCCCAAACATCCCAAATTCGATACCTGAGCCATATTATGGACCCAAGTTCTGGCTCTCAGCACCTATTCGCAGTTTGAAATTCCGACTTTTTATACCAAACATATGCCAATTACTGAAAGTGGCGGTGGGTCACATTTTGCCCAAACCCCCTGCAGTTTTCAAAATATCCTAAACATCCCAAATTCGATACCTGAGCCATATTTTGGACCCAAATTCTGGCTCTCTGCACCTATTCGCAGTTTGAAGTTCCAAATTTTTATACCAAAAATATGCCAATTACTGAAAGTGGCGGTGGGTCACATTTTGCCCAAACCCCCTGCAGTTTTCAAAATATCCCAAACATTCGAAATTCGATACCTGACCCATATTTTGGACCCAAATTTTGGCTCTCTACACCTATTCGCAGTTTGAAATTCCGACTTTCTATACCAAAATTATGCCAATTACTGAAAGCGGCTGTGGGTAACATTTTGCCCAAACCCCCATGCAGTTTTCAAAATATCCCAAACATCCCAAATTCGATACCTGAGTCATATTCTGAACCCAAGTTCTGGCTTTCTGCACCTATTCGCAGTTTAAAATTCCGACTCTTTATACCAAAAATATGCCAATTACTGACAGCGGCGGTGGGTCACATTTTGCCCAAACTCCCCTGCAGTTTTCAAAATATCCCAAACATTCGAAATTCGATACCCGAGCCATATTTTGGACCCAAATTCTGGCTCTCTGCACCTATTCGCAGTTTGAAATTCCGACTTTTTATACCAAACATATGCCAATTACTGAAAGCGGCGGTGGGTCACATTTTGCCCAAACCCCCCTGCAGTTTTCAAAATATCCCAAACATCCCAAATTCGATACCTGAGCCATTTTTTGGACTTAAATTCTGGCTCTCTGCATCTATTCGCCGTTTGAAATTCCGACTTTTTATACCAAAAATATGCCAAATACTGAAAGCAGCGGTGGGTCACATTTTGCCCAAACCCCCCTGCAGTTTTCAAAATATGCCAAACATCCTAAATTCGATACCTGAGCCTTATTTTGGACCCAAATTCTGGCTCTCTGCACCTATTCGCAGTTTGAAATTACGACTTTTTATACCAAAAATCTGCCAATTACTGAAAGCGGCGGTGGGTCACATTTTGCCCAAACGCCCCTGCAGTTTTCAAAATATCCCAAACATCCCAAACTCGATACCTGAGCCATATTTTGAACTCAAATTCTGGCTCTCTGCACCTATTCGCAGTTTGATATTCCGACTTTTTATACCAAAAATCTGCCAATTACTGAAAGCGGCGGTGGGTCACATTTTGCCCAAACTCCCCTGCAGTTTTCAAAATATCCCAAACATCCCAAATTCGATACATGAGCCATATTTTGGACCCAAATTCTGACTCTCTGCACCTATTCGCAGTTTGAAATTCGAACTTTTTATACCAAACATATGCCAATTACTAAAAATGGCGGTGGGTCACATTTTGCCCAAACCCCCCTGCACTTTTCAAAATATCCCAAACATCCAAAATTCGATACCTGAGCCCTATTTTGGACCCAAATTCTGGCTCTCTGCACCTATTCGCAGTTTGAAATTCCGACTTTCTATACCAAAAATATGCCAATTACTGAAAGCGGCGGTGGGTCAAATTTTGCCCAAACCCCCTGCAGTTTTCAAAATATCCCAAACATCCCAAATTCGATACCTGAGCCATATTTTGGACCAAAATTCTGGCTCTCTGCACCTATTCGTAATTTGAAATTCCGACTTTTTATACCAAAAATCTGCCAATTACTGAAAGCGGCGGTGGGTCACATTTTGCCCAAACCCCCCTGCAGTTTTTAAAATATCCGTAAACATCCAGAATTCGATACCTGAGCCATATTTCGGACCAAAATTCTGGCTCTCTGCACCTATTCGCAGTTTGAAATTCCGATTTTTTATACAAAAAATCTGCCAATTACTGAAAGCGGCGGTGGGTCACATTTTGCACAAACCCCCTGCAGTTTTTAAAATATCCCAAACATCCCAAATTCGATACCTGAGCCATATTTCGTACCCAAATTCTGGCTCTCTGCACCTATTTGCAGTTTGAAATTCCGACTTTTTATACCAAAAATATTCCAATTACTGAAAGCGGCGGTGGGTCACATTTTGCCGAAACCCCCTGCAATTTTCAAAATATCCCAAATATCCCAAATTCGATACATAAGCCATATTTTGTACCCAAATTCTATCTCTCTGCACCTATTCGCAGTTTGAAATTCCGACTTTTTATACCAAACATATGCCAATTACTGAAATCGGCGGTGGGTCACATTTTGCCCTAACCCCTCTGCAGTTTTCAAAATATCCCAAACATCCCAAATTCGATACCTGAGCCATATTTTGGACCCAAATTCTGACTCTGTGCACCTATTCGCAGTTTGAAATTCCGACTTTTTATACCAAAAATATTCCAATTACTGAAAGCGGCGGTGGGTCACATTTTGCCGAAACCCCCTGCAATTTTCAAAATATCCCAAATATCCCAAATTCGATACATAAGCCATATTTTGTACCCAAATTCTATCTCTCTGCACCTATTCGCAGTTTGAAATTCCGACTTTTTATACCAAACATATGCCAATTACTGAAATCGGCGGTGGGTCACATTTTGCCCTAACCCCTCTGCAGTTTTCAAAATATCCCAAACATCCCAAATTCGATACCTGAGCCATATTTTGGACCCAAATTCTGACTCTGTGCACCTATTCGCCGTTTGAGATTCCGAATTTTTATACCAAAAATATGCCAATTACTGAAAGCGGCGGTGGGTCATATTTTGCCAAAACCCCCCTGCAGTTTTCAAAATATCCCAAACATCCCAAATTCGATACCTGAGCCATATTTTGTACCCAAATTCTGGCTCTCTGCGCTTATTCGCAGTTTGAAATTCCGACTTTTTATACCAAAAATCTGCCAATTACTGAAAGCGGCGGTTGGTCACATTTTGCCCAAACCCCCCTGCAGTTTTCAAAATATCCCAAACATCCCAAATTCGATACCTGAGCCATATTTTGGACTCGAATTCTGGCTCTCTGCACCTATTCGCAGTTTGAAATTCTGCCGTTTTATACCAAAAATATTCAAATTACTGAAAGCGGCGGTATGTCACATTTAACCCCCTGCAGTTTTCAAAATATCCCAAACATCCCAAATTCGATACCTGAGCCATATTTTGGACCCAAATTCTGGTTCTCTTCACCTATTCGCAGTTTGAAATTCCGACTTTCTATACCAAAAATATGCAAATTACTGAAACCGGAATTGGATCACATTTTGCCCAAATCCCCCTGCAGTTTTCAAAATATCCCAAACATCCCAAATTCGATACCTGAGCCACATTTTGGACCCAAATTCTGGCTCTCTGCACCTATTCGCAGTTTGAAATTCCGAATTTTTATACCAAACATACGCCAATTACTGAAAGTGGCGGTGGGTCACATTTTGCCCAAACCCCCCTGCAGTTTTCAAAATATCCCAAACATCCCAAATTCGATACCTAAGCCATATTTTGGACCCAAATTATAGCTCTCTGCACCTATTCGCAGTTTGAAATTCCGAATTTTTATACCAAACATATGCCAATTACTGAAAGCGGCGGTGGGTCACATTTTGCCCAAACCCCCCTGCAGTTTTCAAAATATCCCAAACATCCCAAATTCGATACCTGAGCCATATTTTGGACCCAAATTCTGACTCTCTGCACCTATTAGCCGTTTGAAATTCCGAATTTTTATACCAAAAATATGCCAATTACTGAAAGTGGCGGTGGGTCACATTTTGCCCCTACCCCCTGCAGTTTTCAAAATATCCTAAACATCCCAAATTTGATACTTGGGCCATATTTTGGACCCAAATTCTGGCTCTCTGCACCTATTCGCAGTTTGAAATTCCGAATTTTTATACAAAAAATATGCCAATTACTGAAAGCGTCGGTGGGTCACATTTTGCCCAAACCTCCCTGCAGTTTTCAAAATATCCCAAACATCCCAAATTCGATACCTGAGCCATATTTTCAACCCAAATTCTGGCTCTTTGCACCTATTCGCAGTTTGAAATTCCGACTTTCTATACCCAAAATATGCCAATTACTGAAAGCGGATGTGGGTCACATTTTGCCCAAACCCCCCTGCAGTTTTCAAAATATCCCAAACATCCCAAATTCGATACCTGAGCCATATTATAGACCCAAGTTCTGGCACTCTGCACCTATTCGCAGTTTGAAATTCCGACTTTTTATACCAAACATATGCCAATTACTGAAAGCGGCGGTGGGTCACATTTTGCCCAAACGCCCCTGCAGTTTTCAAAATATCCCAAACATCCCAAATTCGATACCTAAGCCATATTTTGGACCCAAATTATAGCTCTCTGCACCTATTCGCAGTTCGAAATTCCGAATTTTTATACCAAACATACGCCAATTACTGAAAGCGGCGGTGGGTTACATTTTGCCCATACCCCCTGCAGTTTTCAAAATATCCTAAACATCCCAAATTCGATACATGAGCCATATTTTGGACCCAAATTCTGGCTCTCTGCACCTATTCGCAGTTTTAAATTCCGAATTTTTATACCAAAAATATGCCAATTACTGAAAGCGGCGGTGGGTCATATTTTGCCCAAACCCCCCTGCAGTTTTCAAAATATCCCAAACATCCCAAATTTGATACCTGAGCCATATTTTGGACCCAAATTCTGGCTCTCTGCACCTATTTGCAGTTTGAAATTCCAAATTTTTATACCAAAAATATGCCAATTACTGAAAGCGTCGGTGGGTCACATTTTGCCCAAACCCCCCTGCAGTTTTCAAAATATCCCAAACATCCCAAATTCGATACCTGAGCCATATTATGGACCCAAGTTCTGGCTCTCTGCACCTATTCGCAGTTTGAAATTCCGACTTTTTATACCAAACATATGCCAATTACTGAAAGCGGCGGTGGGTCACAATTTGCCCAAACCCCCCTGCAGTTTTCAAAATATTCCAAACATCCTAAATTCGATACCTGAGCCATATTTTGGACCCAAATTCTGGCTCTCTGCACCTATTCGCAGTTTGAAATTCCGACTTTTTATACTAAACATATGCCAATTACTTAAAGCGGCGGTAGGTCACATTTTGCCTAAACCCCCTTGCAGTTTTCAAAATATTCCAAACATCCCAAATTCGATACTTGAGCCATATTTTGGACCAAAATTCTGGCTCTCTGCACCTATTCGTAATATGAAATTCCGACTTTTTATACCAAAAATCTGCCAATTACTGAAAGCGGCGGTGGGTCACATTTTACCCAAACCCCCATGCAGTTTTCAAAATATCCCAAACATCCCAAATTCGATACCTGAGCCATATTTCGGACCCAAATTCTGGCTCTCTGCACCTATTTGCAGATTGAAATTCCGACTTTTTATACCAAAAATATTCCAATTACTGAAAGCGGCGGTGGGTCACATTTTGCCGAAACCCCCCTGCAATTTTCAAAATATCCCAAACATCCCAAATTCGATACATAAGCCATATTTTGTACCCAAATTCTAGCTCTCTGCACCTATTCGCAGTTTGAAATTCCGACTTTTTATACCAAACATATGCCAATTACTGAAATCGGCGGTGGGTCACATTTTGCCCTAACCCCTCTGCAGTTTTCAAAATATCCCAAAGTCGATAACTGAGCCATATTTTGAACTCAAATTCTGGCTCTCTGCACCTATTCGCAGTTTGAAATTCCGAATTTTTATACCAAACATATGCCAATTACTGAAAGCGGCGGTGGGTCACATTTTGCCCAAACCCCCCTGCAGTTTTCAAAATATACCAAACATCCTAAATTCGATACCTGAGCTATATTTTGGCCCCAAATTCTGACTCTCTGCACCTATTCGCCGTTTGAAATTCCGAATTTTTATACCAAAAATATGCCAATTACTAAAAGTTGCAGTGGGTCACATTTTGACCAAACCCCCCTTCAGTTTTCAAAATTTCCACAACATCCCAAATTCGATACCTGAGCTATATTTTGGACCCAAATTCTGGCTCTCTGCACCTATTCGGAGTTTGAAATTCCGAATTTTTATACCAAAAATATGCCAATTACTGAAAGCGTCGGTGTGTCATATTTTGCCCAAACCCCCCTGCAGTTTTCAAAATATCCCAAACATTCCAAATTTGATACCTGAGCCATATTTGGGAACCAAATTCTGGCTCTCTGCACCTATTCGCCGTTTGAAATTCTGACGTTTTATACCAAAAATATGCCAATTACTGAAAGCGTCGGTGGGTCACATTTTGCCCAAACCCCCCTGCAGTTTTCAAAATATTCAAAACATCCCAAATTCGATACCTGAGCCATATTTTGAACCCAAATTCTGGCTCTCTGCACCTATTCGCAGTTTGAAATTCCGAATTTTTATACCCAAATTATGCCAATTACTGAAAGCGGCTGTGGGTAACATTTTGCCCAAACCCCCATGCAGTTTTCAAAATATCCCAAACATCCCAAATTCGATACCTGAGACATATTTTGGACCCAAATTCTGGCTCTCTGCACCTATTCGCAGTTTGAAATTCCGACTTTTTATACCAAACATATGCCAATTACTGAAAGCGGCGGTGGGTCACATTTTGCCCAAACCCCCCTGCAGTTTTCAAAATATTCCAAACATCTTAAATTCGATACCTGAGCCATATTTTGGACCCAAATTCTGGCTCTCTGCACCTATTCGCAGTTTGAAATTCCGACTTTTTATACTAAACATATGCCAATTACTGAAAGCGGCGGTGGGTCACATTTTGCCTAAACCCCCTTGCAGTTTTCAAAATATTCCAAACATCCCAAATTCGATACCTGAGACATATTTTGGACCCAAATTCTGGCTCTCTGCACCTATTCGCAGTTTGAAATTCCGAATTTTTATACCAAAAATATGACAATTACTGAAAGCGTCGGTGGGTCACATTTTGCCCAAACCCCCCTGCAGTTTTCAAAATATCCCAAACATCCCAAATTCGATACCTGAGCCATATTTTGAACCCAAATTCTGGCTCTCTGCACCTATTCGCAGTTTGAAATTCCGACTTTCTATACCCAAATTATGCCAATTACTGAAAGCGGCTGTGGGTAACATTTTGCCCAAACCCCCATGCAGTTTTCAAAATATCCCAAACATCCCAAATTCGATACCTGAGCCATATTATGGACCCAAGTTCTGGCTTTCTGCACCTATTCGCAGTTTAAAATTCCGACTCTTTATACCAAAAATATGCCAATTACTGAAAGCGGCGGTGGGTCACATTTTGCCCAAACTCCCCTGCAGTTTTCAAAATATCCCAAACATTCGAAATTCGATACCTGACCCATATTTAGGACCCAAATTCTGGCTCTCTGCACCTATTCGCAGTTTGAAATTACGACTTTTTATACCAAAAATATGCCAAATACTGAAAGCAGCGGTGGGTCACATTTTGCCAAAACCCCCCCTGCAGTTTTCAAAATATGCCAAACATCCCAAATTCGATACACGAGCCATATTTTGGACCCAAATTCTGGCTCTCTGCACCTATTCGCAGTTTGAAATTACGACTTTTTATACCAAAAATCTGCCAATTACTGAAAGCGGCGGTGGGTCACATTTTGCCCAAACCCCCCTGCAGTTTTCAAAATATCCCAAACATCCCAAACTCGATACCTGAGCCATATTTTGAACTCAAATTCTGGCTCTCTGCACCTATTCGCAGTTTGAAATTCCGACTTTTTATACCAAAAATCTGCCAATTATTGAAAGCGGCGGTGGGCCACATTTTGCCCAAACTCCCCTGCAGTTTTCAAAATATCCCAAACATCCCAAATTCGATACATGAGCCATATTTTGAACCCAAATTCTGACTCTCTGCACCTATTCGCTGTTTGAAATTCCGAAATTTTATACCAAAAATATGCCAATTACTGAAAGTGGCGGTGTGTCACATTTTGCCCATACCCCCTGCAGTTTTCAAAATATCCTAAACATCCCAAATTCGATACCTGAGCCATATTTTGGACCCAAATTCTGGCTCTCTGCACCTATTCGCAGTTTGAAATTCCAAATTTTTATACCAAAAATATGCCAATTACTGAAAGCGTCGGTGGGTCACATTTTGCCCAAACCCCCCTGCACTTTTCAAAATATCCCAAACATCCAAAATTCGATACCTGAGCCATTATTTGGACCCAAATTCTGGCTCTCTGCACCTGTTCGCAGTTTGAAATTCCGACTTTCTATACCAAAAATATGCCAATTACTGAAAGCGGCGGTGGATCACATTTTGCCCAAACCCCCCTGCAGTTTTCAAAATATCCCAAACATCCCAAATTCGATACCTAAGCTATATTTTGGACCCAAATTCTGGCTCTCTGCACCTTTTTGCAGTTTGAAATTCTGACGTTTTATACCAAAAATATGCAAATTACTGAAATCGGCGGTATTTCACATTTTCCTCAAACCCCCCTGCAGGTTTCAAAATATCCCAAACATCCCAAATTCGATACATAAGCCATATTTTGTACCCAAATTCTAGCTCTCTGCACCTATTCGCAGTTTGAAATTCCGACTTTTTATACCAAACATATGCCAATTACTGAAATCGGCGGTGGGTCACATTTTGCCCTAACCCCTCTGCAGTTTTAAAATATCCCAAACTCGATACCTGAGCCATATTTTGAACTCAAATTCTGGCTCTCTGCACCTATTCGCAGTTTGAAATTCCGAATTTTTATACCAACCATATGCCAATTAGTGAAAGCGGCGGTGGGTCACATTTTGCCCAAACCCCCCTGCAGTTTTCAAAATATACCAAACATCCCAAATTCGATACCTGAGCTATATTTTGGCCCCAAATTCTGACTCTCTGCACCTATTCGCTTTTTTAAATTCCGAATTTTTATACCAAAAATATGCCAATTACTGAAAGTTGCAGTGGGTCACATTTTGCCCAAACCCCCTTCAGTTTTCAAAATTTCCCAAACATCCCAAATTTGATACCTGAGCCATATTTTGGACCCAAATTCTGACTCTCTGCACCTATTCGCCGTTTGAAATTCTGACGTTTTATACCAAAAATATGCAAATTACTGAAAGCGGCGGTGTGTCATATTTTGCCCAAACTCCCCTGCAGTTTTCTAAATATCCCAAACATCCCAAATTTGATACCTGAGCCATAATTTGGACCCAAATTCTGGCTCTCTGCACCTATTCGCAGTTTGAAATTCCGAATTTTTATACCAAAAATATGACAATTACTGAAAGCGTCGGTGGGTCACATTTTGCCCAAACCCCCCTGCAGTTTTCAAAATATCCCAAACATCCCAAATTCGATACCTGAGCCATATTTTGAACCCAAATTCTGGCTCTCTGCACCTATTCGCAGTTTGAAATTCCGACTTTCTATACCCAAATTACGCCAATTACTGAAAGCGGCTGTGGGTAACATTTTGCCCAAACCCCCATGCAGTTTTCAAAATATCCCAAACATCCCAAATTCGATACCTGAGCCATATTATGGACCCAAGTTCTGGCTTTCTGCACCTATTCGCAGTTTAAAATTCCGACTCTTTATACCAAAAATATGCCAATTACTGAAAGCGGCGGTGGGTCACATTTTGCCCAAACTCCCCTGCAGTTTTCAAAATATCCCAAACATTCGAAATTCGATACCTGACCCATATTTAGGACCCAAATTCTGGCTCTCTGCACCTATTCGCAGTTTGAAATTACGACTTTTTATACCAAAAATATGCCAAATACTGAAAGCAGCGGTGGGTCACATTTTGCCAAAACCCCCCCCTGCAGTTTTCAAAATATGCCAAACATCCCAAATTCGATACACGAGCCATATTTTGGACCCAAATTCTGGCTCTGTGCACCTATTCGCAGTTTGAAATTACGACTTTTTATACCAAAAATCTGCCAATTACTGAAAGCGGCGGTGGGCCACATTTTGCCCAAACTCCCCTGCAGTTTTCAAAATATCCCAAACATCCCAAATTCGATACATGAGCCATATGTTGAACCCAAATTCTGACTCTCTGCACCTATTCGCTGTTTGAAATTCCGAATTTTTATACCAAAAATATGCCAATTACTGAAAGTGGCGGTGGGTCACATTTTGCCCATACCCCCTGCAGTTTTCAAAATATCCTAAACATCCCAAATTCGATACCTGAGCCATATTTTGGACCCAAATTCTGGCTCTCTGCACCTATTCGCAGTTTGAAATTCCGAATTTTTATACCAAAAATATGCCAATTACTGAAAGCGGCGGTGGGTCATCTTTTGCCCAAACCCCCCTGCAGTTTTCAAAATATCCCAAACATCCCAAATTTGATACCTGAACCATATTTTGGACCCAAATTCTGGCTCTCTGCACCTATTCGCAGTTTGAAATTCCAAATTTTTATACCAAAAATATGCCAATTACTGAGAGCGTCGGTGGGTCACATTTTGCCCAAACCCCCCTGCACTTTTCAAAATATCCCAAACATCCAAAATTCGATACCTGAGCCATATTTTGGACCCAAATTCTGGCTCTCTGCACCTGTTCGCAGTTTGAAATTCCGACTTTCTATACCAAAAATATGCCAATTACTGAAAGCGGCGGTGGGTCACATTTTGCCCAACCCCCCCTGCAGTTTTCAAAATATCCCAAACATCCCAAATTCGATACCTGAGCTATATTTTGGACCCAAATTCTGGCTCTCTGCACCTTTTTGCAGTTTGAAATTCTGACGTTTTATACCAAAAATATGCAAATTACTGAAATCGGCGGTATTTCACATTTTCCTCAAACCCCCCTGCAGGTTTCAAAATATCCCAAACATCCCAAATTCGATACATAAGCCATATTTTGTACCCAAATTCTAGCTCTCTGCACCTTTTCGCAGTTTGAAATTCCGACTTTTTATACCAAACATATGCCAATTACTGAAATTGGCGGTGGGTCACATTTTGCCCTAACCCCTCTGCAGTTTTAAAATATCCCAAACTCGATACCTGAGCCATATTTTGAACTCAAATTCTGACTCTCTGCACCTATTCGCAGTTTGAAATTCCGAATTTTTATACCAACCATATGCCAATTAGTGAAAGCGGCGGTGGGTCACATTTTGCCCAAACCCCCCTGCAGTTTTCAAAATATCCCAAACATCCCAAATTCGATACCTGAGCTATATTTTGGACCCAAGTTCTGACTCTCTGCACCTATTTGCAGTTTGAAATTCCGAATTTTTATACCAAAAATATGCCAATTACTGAAAGCGGCGGTGTGTCACATTTTGCCCAAACCCCCCTGCAGTTTTCAAAATATCCCAAACATCCCAAATTCGGTACCTGAGCCATATTATGGACCCAAGTTCTGGCTCTCTGCACCTATTCGCAGTTTGAAATTCCGAATTTTTACACCAAACATATGCCAATTACTGAAAGCGGCGGTGGGTTACAATTTGCCCAAACCTCCCTGCAGTTTTCAAAATATCCCAAACATCCCAAATTCGATACCTGAGCCATATTTTGGACCCAAATTCTGGCTCTCTGCACCTATTCGCAGTTTGAAATTCCAACTTTTTATACTAAACATATGCCAATAACTGAAAGCGGCGGTGGGTCACATTTTGCCCAAAACCCCTTGCAGTTTTCAAAACATCCCAAACATTTCAAATTCGATACCTGAGCCATATTTTGAACCCAAATTCTGGCTCTCTGCACCTATTCGCAGTTTGAAATTCCGGCTCTCTATACCAAAAATATGCCAATTACTGAAAGCGGCTGTGGGTCACATTTTGCCCAAACCCCTCTGCAGTTTTCAAAATATCCCAAACATCCCAAATTCGATACCTGAGCCATATTATGGACCCAAGTTCTGGCTCTCTGCACCTATTCGCAGTTTGAAATTCCGACTATTTATACCAAACATATGCCAATTACTGAAAGCGGCGGTGGGTCACAATTTGCCCAAACCCCCCTGCAGTTTTCAAAATATTCCAAACATCTTAAATTCGATACCTGAGCCATATTTTGGACCCAAATTCTGGCTCTCTGCACCTATTCGCAGTTTGAAATTCCGACTTTTTATACTAAACATATGCCAATTACTGAAAGCGGCGGTGGGTCACATTTTGCCTAAACCCCCCTGCAGTTTTCAAAATATTCCAAACATCCCAAATTCGATACCTGAGCCATATTTTTAACCAAAATTCTGGCTCTCTGCACCTATTCGTAATTTGAAATTCCGACTTTTTATACCAAAAATCTGCCAATTACTGAAAGCGGCGGTGGGTCACATTTTGCCCAAACCCCCTTGCAGTTTTCAAAATATCCCAAACATCCCAAATTCGATACCTGAGCCATATTTCGGACCCAAATTCTGGCTCTCTTCACCTATTTGCATTTTGAAATTCCGACTTTTTATACCAAAAAATTCCAATTACTGAAAGCGGCGGTGGGTCAGATTTTGCCGAAACCCCCCTGCAATTTTCAAAATATCCCAAACATCCCAAATTCGATACATAAGCCATATTTTGTACCCAAATTCTAGCTCTCTGCACCTATTCGCAGTTTGAAATTCCGACTTTTTATACCAAACATATGCCAATTACTGAAATCGGCGGTGGGTCACATTTTGCCCTAACCCCTCTGCAGTTTTCAAAATATCCCAAACTCGATATCTGAGCCATATTTTGAACTCAAATTCTGGCTCTCTGCACCTATTCGCAGTTTGAAATTCCGAATTTTTATACCAAACATATGCCAATTACTGAAAGCGGCGGTGGGTCACATTTTGCCCAAACCCCCCTGCAGTTTTCAAAATTTCCCAAACATCCCAAATTCGATACCTGAGCTATATTTTGGACCCAAATTCTGGCTCTCTGCACCTATTCGCAGTTTGAAATTCCGAATTTTTATACCAAAAATATGCCAATTACTGAAAGCGTCGGTGTGTCATATTTTGCCCAAACCCCCTGCAGTTTTCAAAATATCCCAAACATCCCAAATTTGATACCTGAGCCATATTTTGGACCCAAATTCTGGCTCTCTGCACCTATTCGCCGTTTGATATTCTGACGTTTTATACCAAAAATATGCAAATTACTGAAAGCGGCGGTGTGTCATATTTTGCCCAAACTCCCCTGCAGTTTTCTAAATATCCCAAACATCCCAAATTTGATACCTGAGCCATAATTTGGACCCAAATTCTGGCTCTCTGCACCTATTCGCAGTTTGAAATTCCGAATTTTTATACCAAAAATATGACAATTACTGAAAGCGGCGGTGGGTCACATTTTGCCCAAACCCCCCTGCAGTTTTCAAAATATCCCAAACATCCCAAACTCGATACCTGAGCCATATTTTGAACTCAAATTCTGGCTCTCTGCACCTATTCGCAGTTTGAAATTCCGACTTTTTATACCAAAAATCTGCCAATTATTGAAAGCGGCGGTGGGCCACATTTTGCCCAAACTCCCCTGCAGTTTTCAAAATATCCCAAACATCCCAAATTCGATACATGAGCCATATTTTGAACCCAAATTCTGACTCTCTGCACCTATTCGCTGTTTGAAATTCCGAATTTTTATACCAAAAATATGCCAATTACTGAAAGTGGCGGTGGGTCACATTTTGCCCATACCCCCTGCAGTTTTCAAAATATCCTAAACATCCCAAATTCGATACCTGAGCCATATTTTGGACCCAAATTCTGGCTCTCTGCACCTATTCGCAGTTTGAAATTCCGAATTTTTATACCAAAAATATGCCAATTACTGAAAGCGGCGGTGGGTCATCTTTTGCCCAAACCCCCCTGCAGTTTTCAAAATATCCCAAACATCCCAAATTTGATACCTGAACCATATTTTGGACCCAAATTCTGGCTCTCTGCACCTATTCGCAGTTTGAAATTCCAAATTTTTATACCAAAAATATGCCAATTACTGAGAGCGTCGGTGGGTCACATTTTGCCCAAACCCCCCTGCACTTTTCAAAATATCCCAAACATCCAAAATTCGATACCTGAGCCATATTTTGGACCCAAATTCTGGCTCTCTGCACCTGTTCGCAGTTTGAAATTCCGACTTTCTATACCAAAAATATGCCAATTACTGAAAGCGGCGGTGGGTCACATTTTGCCCAACCCCCCCTGCAGTTTTCAAAATATCCCAAACATCCCAAATTCGATACCTGAGCTATATTTTGGACCCAAATTCTGGCTCTCTGCACCTTTTTGCAGTTTGAAATTCTGACGTTTTATACCAAAAATATGCAAATTACTGAAATCGGCGGTATTTCACATTTTCCTCAAACCCCCCTGCAGGTTTCAAAATATCCCAAACATCCCAAATTCGATACATAAGCCATATTTTGTACCCAAATTCTAGCTCTCTGCACCTATTCGCAGTTTGAAATTCCGACTTTTTATACCAAACATATGCCAATTACTGAAATCGGCGGTGGGTCACATTTTGCCCTAACCCCTCTGCAGTTTTAAAATATCCCAAACTCGATACCTGAGCCATATTTTGAACTCAAATTCTGGCTCTCTGCACCTATTCGCAGTTTGAAATTCCGAATTTTTATACCAACCATATGCCAATTAGTGAAAGCGGCGGTGGGTCACATTTTGCCCAAACCCCCCTGCAGTTTTCAAAATATCCCAAACATCCCAAATTCGATACCTGAGCTATATTTTGGACCCAAGTTCTGACTCTCTGCACCTATTTGCAGTTTGAAATTCCGAATTTTTATACCAAAAATATGCCAATTACTGAAAGCGGCGGTGTGTCACATTTTGCCCAAACCCCCCTGCAGTTTTCAAAATATCCAAAACATCCCAAATTCGGTACCTGAGCCATATTATGGACCCAAGTTTTGGCTCTCTGCACCTATTCGCAGTTTGAAATTCCGAATTTTTACACCAAACATATGCCAATTACTGAAAGCGGCGGTGGGTTACAATTTGCCCAAACCTCCCTGCAGTTTTCAAAATATCCCAAACATCCCAAATTCGATACCTGAGCCATATTTTGGACCCAAATTCTGGCTCTCTGCACCTATTCGCAGTTTGAAATTCCAACTTTTTATACTAAACATATGCCAATAACTGAAAGCGGCGGTGGGTCACATTTTGCCCAAAACCCCTTGCAGTTTTCAAAACATCCCAAACATTTCAAATTCGATACCTGAGCCATATTTTGAACCCAAATTCTGGCTCTCTGCACCTATTCGCAGTTTGAAATTCCGGCTCTCTATACCAAAAATATGCCAATTACTGAAAGCGGCTGTGGGTCACATTTTGCCCAAACCCCCCTGCAGTTTTCAAAATATCCCAAACATCCCAAATTCGATACCTGAGCCATATTATGGACCCAAGTTCTGGCTCTCTGCACCTATTCGCAGTTTGAAATTCCGACTATTTATACCAAACATATGCCAATTACTGAAAGCGGCGGTGGGTCACAATTTGCCCAAACCCCCCTGCAGTTTTCAAAATATTCCAAACATCTTAAATTCGATACCTGAGCCATATTTTGGACCCAAATTCTGGCTCTCTGCACCTATTCGCAGTTTGAAATTCCGACTTTTTATACTAAACATATGCCAATTACTGAAAGCGGCGGTGGGTCACATTTTGCCTAAACCCCCCTGCAGTTTTCAAAATATTCCAAACATCCCAAATTCGATACCTGAGCCATATTTTGGACCAAAATTCTGGCTCTCTGCACCTATTCGTAATTTGAAATTCCGACTTTTTATACCAAAAATCTGCCAATTACTGAAAGCGGCGGTGGGTCACATTTTGCCCAAACCCCCTTGCAGTTTTCAAAATATCCCAAACATCCCAAATTCGATACCTGAGCCATATTTCGGACCCAAATTCTGGCTCTCTTCACCTATTTGCATTTTGAAATTCCGACTTTTTATACCAAAAAATTCCAATTACTGAAAGCGGCGGTGGGTCAGATTTTGCCGAAACCCCCCTGCAATTTTCAAAATATCCCAAACATCCCAAATTCGATACATAAGCCATATTTTGTACCCAAATTCTAGCTCTCTGCACCTATTCGTAGTTTGAAATTCCGACTTTTTATACCAAACATATGCCAATTACTGAAATCGGCGGTGGGTCACATTTTGCCCTAACCCCTCTGCAGTTTTCAAAATATCCCAAACTCGATACCTGAGCCATATTTTGAACTCAAATTCTGGCTCTCTGCACCTATTCGCAGTTTGAAATTCCGAATTTTTATACCAAACATATGCCAATTACTGAAAGCGGCGGTGGGTCACATTTTGCCCAAACCCCCCTGCAGTTTTCAAAATTTCCCAAACATCCCAAATTCGATACCTGAGCTATATTTTGGACCCAAATTCTGGCTCTCTGCACCTATTCGCAGTTTGAAATTCCGAATTTTTATACCAAAAATATGCCAATTACTGAAAGCGTCGGTGTGTCATATTTTGCCCAAACCCCCTGCAGTTTTCAAAATATCCCAAACATCCCAAATTTGATACCTGAGCCATATTTTGGACCCAAATTCTGGCTCTCTGCACCTATTCGCCGTTTGATATTCTGACGTTTTATACCAAAAATATGCAAATTACTGAAAGCGGCGGTGTGTCATATTTTGCCCAAACTCCCCTGCAGTTTTCTAAATATCCCAAACATCCCAAATTTGATACCTGAGCCATAATTTGGACCCAAATTCTGGCTCTCTGCACCTATTCGCAGTTTGAAATTCCGAATTTTTATACCAAAAATATGACAATTACTGAAAGCGTCGGTGGGTCACATTTTGCCCAAACCCCCCTGCAGTTTTCAAAATATCCCAAACATCCCAAATTCGATACCTGAGCCATATTTTGAACGCAAATTCTGGCTCTCTGCACCTATTCGCAGTTTGAAATTCCGACTTTCTATACCCAAATTATGCCAATTACTGAAAGCGGCTGTGGGTAACATTTTGCCCAAACCCCCATGCAGTTTTCAAAATATCCCAAACATCCCAAATTCGATACCTGAGCCATATTATGGACCCAAGTTCTGGCTTTCTGCACCTATTCGCAGTTTAAAATTCCGACTCTTTATACCAAAAATATGCCAATTACTGAAAGCGGCGGTGGGTCACATTTTGCCCAAACTCCCCTGCAGTTTTCAAAATATACCAAACATTCGAAATTCGATACCTGACCCATATTTTGGACCCAAATTCTGGTTCTCTGCACCTATTCGCAGTTTGAAATTACGAATTTTTATACCAAAAATATGCCAAATACTGAAAGCAGCGGTGGGTCACATTTTGCCAAAACCCCCCCTGCAGTTTTCAAAATATGCCAAACATCCCAAATTCGATACCTGAGCCATATTTTGGACCCAAATTCTGGCTCTCTGCACCTATTCGCAGTTTGAAATTACGACTTTTTATACCAAAAATCTGCCAATTACTGAAAGCGGCGGTGGGTCACATTTTGCCCAAACCCCCCTGCAGTTTTCAAAATATCCCAAACATCCCAAACTCGATACCTGAGCCATATTTTGAACTCAAATTCTGGCTCTCTGCACCTATTCGCAGTTTGAAATTCCGACTTTTTATACCAAAAATCTGCCAATTATTGAAAGCGGCGGTGGGCCACATTTTGCCCAAACTCCCCTGCAGTTTTCAAAATATCCCAAACATCCCAAATTCGATACATGAGCCATATTTTGAACCCAAATTCTGACTCTCTGCACCTATTCGCTGTTTGAAATTCCGAATTTTTATACCAAAAATATGCCAATTACTGAAAGTGGCGGTGGGTCACATTTTGCCCATACCCCCTGCAGTTTTCAAAATATCCTAAACATCCCAAATTCGATACCTGAGCCATATTTTGGACCCAAATTCTGGCTCTCTGCACCTATTCGCAGTTTGAAATTCCGAATTTTTATACCAAAAATATGCCAATTACTGAAAGCGGCGGTGGGTCATATTTTGCCCAAACCCCCCTGCAGTTTTCAAAATATCCCAAACATCCCAAATTTGATACCTGAGCCATATTTTGGACCCAAATTCTGGCTCTCTGCACCTATTCACAGTTTGAAATTCCAAATTTTTATACCAAAAATATGCCAATTACTGAAAGCGTCGGTGTGTCACATTTTGCCCAAACCCCCCTGCACTTTTCAAAATATCCCAAACATCCAAAATTCGATACCTGAGCCATATTTTGGACCCAAATTCTGGCTCTCTGCACCTATTCGCAGTTTGAAATTCCGACTTTTTATACCAAACATATGCCAATTACTGAAATCGGCGGTGGGTCACATTTTGCCCTAACCCCTCTGCAGTTTTCAAAATATCCCAAACTCGATACCTGAGCCATATTTTGAACTCAAATTCTGGCTCTCTGCACCTATTCGCAGTTTGAAATTCCGAATTTTTATACCAACCATATGCCAATTACTGAAAGCGGCGGTGTATCACATTTTGCCCAAACCCCCCTGCAGTTTTCAAAATATCCCAAACATCCCAAATTCGATACCTGAGCCATATTATGGACCCAAGTTCTGGCTCTCTGCACCTATTCGCAGTTTGAAATTCCGACTTTCTATACCAAAAATATGCCAATTACTAAAAGCGACGGTGGGTCACATTTTGCCCAAACCCCCCTGCAGTTTTCAAAATATCCCAAACATCCCAAATTCGATACCTGAGCAATATTTTGGACCAAAATTCTGGCTCTCTGCACCTATTCGCAGTTTGAAATTCCGATTTTTTATACAAAAAATCTGCCAATTACTGAAAGCGGCGGTGGGTCACATTTTGCCGAAACCCCCCTGCAATTTTCAAAATATCCCTACCATCCCAAATTCGATACATAAGCCATATTTTGTACCCAAATTCTAGCTCTCTGCACCTATTCGCAGTTTGAAATTCCGACTTTTTATACCAAACATATGCCAATTACTGAAATCGGCGGTGGGTCACATTTTGCCCTAACCCCTCTGCAGTTTTCAAAATATCCCAAACTCGATACCTGAGCCATATTTTGAACTCAAATTCTGGCTCTCTGCACCTATTCGCAGTTTGAAATTCCGAATTTTTATACCAACCGTATGCCAATTACTGAAAGCGGCGGTGTGTCACATTTTGCCCAAACCCCCCTGCAGTTTTCAAAATATCCCAAACATCCCAAATTCGATACCTGAGCCATATTATGGACCCAAGTTCTGGCTCTCTGCACCTATTCGCAGTTTGAAATTCCGACTTTTTACACCAAACATATGCCAATTACTGAAAGCGGCTGTGGGTCACAATTTGCCCAAACCCCCCTGCAGTTTTCAAAATATCCCAAACATCCCAAATTCGATACCTGAGCCATATTATGGACCCAAGTTCTGGCTCTCTGCACCTATTCGCAGTTTGAAATTCCGACTTTTTATACCAAACATATTCCAATTACTGAAAGCGGCGGTGGGTCACAATTTGCCCAAACCCCCCTGCAGTTTTCAAAATATTCCAAACATCCTAAATTCGATACCTGAGCCATATATTGGACCCAAATTCTGGCTCTCTGCACCTATTCGCAGTTTGAAATTCCGACTTTTTATACTAAACATATGCCAATTACTGAAAGCGGCGGTGGGTCACATTTTGCCTAAACCCCCTTGCAGTTTTCAAAATATTCCAAACATCCCAAATTCGATACCTGAGCCATATTTTGGACCAAAATTCTGGCTCTCTGCACCTATTCGTAATTGGAAATCCGACTTTTTATACCAAAAATCTGCCAATTACTGAAAGCGGCGGTGGGTCACATTTTGCCCAAACCCCCCTGCAGTTTTCAAAATATCCCAAACATCCCAAATTCGATACCTGAGCCATATTTCGGACCCAAATTCTGGCTCTCTGCACCTATTTGCAGTTTGAAATTCCGACTTTTTATACAAAAAATATTCCAATTACTGAAATCGGCGGTGGGTCACATTTTGCCCTAACCCCTCTGCAGTTTTCAAAATATCCCAAACTCGATACCTGAGCCATATTTTGAACTCAAATTCTGGCTCTCTGCACCTATTCGCAGTTTGAAATTCCGAATTTTTATACTAAACATATGCCAATAACTGAAAGCGGCGGTGGGTCACATTTTGCCCAAACCCCCTTGCAGTTTTCAAAACATCCCAAACATTTCAAATTCGATACCTGAGCCATATTTTGAACCCAAATTCTGGCTCTCTGCACCTATTCGCAGTTTGAAATTCCGGCTCTCTATAGCAAAAATATGCCAATTACTGAAAGCGGCTGTGGGTCACATTTTGCCCAAACCCCCCTGCAGTTTTCAAAATATCCCAAACATCCCAAATTCGATACCTGAGCCATATTATGGACCCAAGTTCTGGCTCTCTGCACTTATTCGCAGTTTGAAATTCCGACTTTTTATACCAAACATATGCCAATTACTGAAAGCGGCGGTGGGTCACAATTTGCCCAAACCCCCCTGCAGTTTTCAAAATATTCCAAACATCTTAAATTCGATACCTGAGCCATATTTTGGACCCAAATTCTGGCTCTCTGCACCTATTCGCAGTTTGAAATTAAGACTTTTTATACTAAACATATGCCAATTACTGAAAGCGGCGGTGGGTCACATTTTGCCTAAATCCCGTTGCAGTTTTCAAAATATTCTAAACATCCCAAATTCGATACCTGAGCCATATTTTGGACCAAAATTCTGGCTCACTGCACCTATTCGTAATTTGAAATTCCGACTTTTTATACCAAAAATCTGCCAATTACTGAAAGCGGCGGTGGGTCACATTTTGCCCAAACCCCCCTGCAGTTTTCAAAATATCCCAAACATCCCAAATTCGATACCTGAGCCATATTTCGGACTCAAATTCTGGCTCTCTGCACCTATTTGCATTTTGAAATTCCGACTTTTTATACCAAAAATATTCCAATTACTGAAAGCGGCGGTGGGTCAGATTTTGCCGAAACTCCCCTGCAATTCTCAAAATATCCCAAACATCCCAAATTCGATACATAAGCCATATTTTGTACCCAAATTCTAGCTCTCTGCACCTATTCGCAGTTTGAAATTCCGACTTTTTATACCAAACATATGCCAATTACTGAAAGCGGCGGTGGGTCACATTTTGCCCAAACCCCCCCTGCAGTTTTCAAAATATCCCAAACATCCCAAATTCGATACCTGAGCTATATTTTTGACCCAAATTCTGACTCTCTGCACCTATTCGCCGTTTGAAATTCCGAATTTTTATACCAAAAATATGCCAATTACTGAAAGTGGCAGTGGGTCACATTTTGCTCAACCCCCTTTCAGTTTTCAAAATTTCCCAAACATCCCAAATTCGATACCTGAGCTATATTTTGGACCCAAATTCTGGCTCTCTGCATCTTTTTGCAGCTTGAAATTCTGACGTTTTATACCAAAAATATGCAAATTACTGAAATCGGCGGTATGTCACACTTTCCTCAAACCCCCCTGCAGTTTTCAAAATATCCCAAACATCCCAAATTCGATACATAAGCCATATTTTGTACCCAAATTCTAGCTCTCTGCACCTATTCGCAGTTTGAAATTCCGACTTTTTATACCAAACATATGCCAATTACTGAAATCGGCGGTGGGTCACATTTTGCCCTAACCCCTCTGCAGTTTTAAAATATCCCAAACTCGATACCTGAGCCATATTTTGAACTCAAATTCTGGCTCTCTGCACCTATTCGCAGTTTGAAATTCCGAATTTTTATACCAACCATATGCCAATTACTGAAAGCGGCGGTGGGTCACATTTTGCCCAAACCCCCCTGCAGTTTTCAAAATATCCCAAATATCCCAAATTCGATACCTGAGCTATATTTTGGACCCAAATTCTGACTCTCTGCACCTATTTGCAGTTTGAAATTCCGAATTTTTATACCAAAAATATGCCAATTACTGAAAACGGCGGTGTGTCACATTTTGCCCAAACCCCCCTGCAGTTTTCAAAATATCCCAAACATCCCAAATTCGATACCTGAGCCATATTATGGACCCAAGTTCTGGCTCTCTGCACCTATTCGCAGTTTGAAATTCCGACTTTTTACACCAAACATATGCCAATTACTGAAAGCGGCGGTGAGTCACAATTTGCCCAAACCCCCCTGCAGTTTTCAAAATATCCCAAACATCCCAAATTCGATACCTGAGCCATATTTTGGACCCAAATTCTGGCTCTCTGCACCTATTCGCAGTTTGAAATTCCGAATTTTTATACTAAACATATGCCAATAACTGAAAGCGGCGGTGGGTCACATTTTGCCCAAACCCCCTTGCAGTTTTCAAAACATCCTAAACATTTCAAATTCGATACCTGAGCCATATTTTGAACCCAAATTCTGGCTCTCTGCACCTATTCGCAGTTTGAAATTCCGGCTCTCTATAGCAAAAATATGCCAATTACTGAAAGCGGCTGTGGGTCACATTTTGCCCAAACCCCCCTGCAGTTTTCAAAATATCCCAAACATCCCAAATTCGATACCTGAGCCATATTATGGACCCAAGTTCTGGCTCTCTGCACTTATTCGCAGTTTGAAATTCCGACTTTTTATACCAAACATATGCCAATTACTGAAAGCGGCGGTGGGTCACAATTTGCCCAAACCCCCCTGCAGTTTTCAAAATATTCCAAACATCTTAAATTCGATACCTGAGCCATATTTTGGACCCAAATTCTGGCTCTCTGCACCTATTCGCAGTTTGAAATTAAGACTTTTTATACTAAACATATGCCAATTACTGAAAGCGGCGGTGGGTCACATTTTGCCTAAATCCCGTTGCAGTTTTCAAAATATTCTAAACATCCCAAATTCGATACCTGAGCCATATTTTGGACCAAAATTCTGGCTCACTGCACCTATTCGTAATTTGAAATTCCGACTTTTTATACCAAAAATCTGCCAATTACTGAAAGCGGCGGTGGGTCACATTTTGCCCAAACCCCCCTGCAGTTTTCAAAATATCCCAAACATCCCAAATTCGATACCTGAGCCATATTTCGGACTCAAATTCTGGCTCTCTGCACCTATTTGCATTTTGAAATTCCGACTTTTTATACCAAAAATATTCCAATTACTGAAAGCGGCGGTGGGTCAGATTTTGCCGAAACTCCCCTGCAATTCTCAAAATATCCCAAACATCCCAAATTCGATACATAAGCCATATTTTGTACCCAAATTCTAGCTCTCTGCACCTATTCGCAGTTTGAAATTCCGACTTTTTATACCAAACATATGCCAATTACTGAAATCGGCGGTGGGTCACATTTTGCCCTAACCCCTCTGCAGTTTTCAAAATATCCCAAACTCGATACCTGAGCCATATTTTGAACTCAAATTCTGGCTCTCTGCACCTATTCGCAGTTTGAAATTCCGAATTTTTATACCAAACATATGCCAATTACTGAAAGCGGCGGTGGGTCACAATTTGCCCAAACCCCCTGCAGTTTTCAAAATATACCAAACATCCCAAATTCGATACCTGAGCTATATTTTGGCCCCAAATTCTGACTCTCTGCACCTATTCGCCTTATGAAATTCCGAATTTTTATACCAAAAATATGCCAATTACTGAAAGTTGCAGTGGGTCACATTGCCCAAACCCCCCTTCAGTTTTCAAAATTTCCCAAACATCCCAAATTCGATACCTGAGCTATATTTTGGACCCAAATTCTGGCTCTCTGCACCTATTCGCAGTTTGAAATTCCGAATTTTTATACCAAAAATATGCCAATTACTGAAAGCGTCGGTGTGTCATATTTTGCCCAAACCCTCTGCAGTTTTCAAAATATCCCAAACATCCCAAATTTGATACCTGAGCCATATTTTGGACCCATATTCTGGCTCTCTGCACCTATTCGCCGTTTGAAATTCTGACGTTTTATACCAAAAATATGCAAATTACTGAAAGCGGCGGTGTTTCATATTTTGCCCAAACCCCCCTGCAGTTTTCAAAATATCCCAAACATCCCAAATTTGATACCTGAGCCATATTTTGGACCCAAATTCTGGCTCTCTGCACCTATTCGCAGTTTGAAATTCCGACTTTTTATACCAAACATATGCCAATTACTGAAAGCGGCGGTGGGTCACATTTTGCCTAAACCCCCCTGCAGTTTTCAAAATATCCCAAACATCCCAAATTCGATACCTGAGCTATATTTTTGACCCAAATTCTGACTCTCTGCACCTATTCGCCGTTTGAAATTCCGAATTTTTATACCAAAAATATGCCAATTACTGAAAGTGGCAGTGGGTCACATTTTGCCCAACCCCCCTTCAGTTTTCAAAATTTCCCAAACATCCCAAATTCGATACCTGAGCTATATTTTGGACCCAAATTCTGGCTCTCTGCACCTTTTTGCAGTTTGAAATTCTGACGTTTTATACCAAAAATATGCAAATTACTGAAAGCGGCGGTGTTTCATATTTTGCCCAAACCCCCCTGCAGTTTTCAAAATATCCCAAACATCCCAAATTTGATACCTGAGCCATATTTTGGACCCAAATTCTGGCTCTCTGCACCTATTCGCAGTTTGAAATTCCGACTTTTTATACCAACCATATGCCAATTACTGAAAGCGGCGGTGGGTCACATTTTGCCCAAACCCCCCTGCAGTTTTCAAAATATCCCAAACATCCCAAATTCGATACCTGAGCTATATTTTGGACCCAAATTCTGACTCTCTGCACCTATTCGCAGTTTGAAATTCCGACTTTTTATACCAAAAATATGCCAATTACTGAAAGCGGCGGTGGGTCACATTTTGCCCAAACTCCCCTGCAGTTTTCAAAATATCCCAAACATTCGAAATTCGATACCTGACCCATATTTTGGACCCAAATTCTGGCTCTCTGCACCTATTTGCAGTTTGAAATTACGACTTTTTATACCAAAAATATGCCAAATACTGAAAGCAGCGGTGGGTCACATTTTGCCAAAACCCCCCTGCAGTTTTCAAAATATGCCAAACATCCCAAATTCGATACCTGAGCCATATTTTGGACCCAAATTCTGGCTCTCTGCACCTATTCGCAGTTTGAAATTACGACTTTTTATACCAAAAATCTGCCAATTACTGAAAGCGTCGGTGTGTCATATTTTGCTCAAACCCCCTGCAGTTTTCAAAATATCCCAAACATCCCAAATTTGATACCTGAGCCATATTTTGGACCCATATTCTGGCTCTCTGCACCTATTCGCCGTTTGAAGTTCTGACGTTTTATACCAAAAATATGCAAATTACTGAAAGCGGCGGTGTTTCATATTTTGCCCAAACCCCCCTGCAGTTTTCAAAATATCCCAAACATCCCAAATTTGATACCTGAGCCATATTTTGGACCCAAATTCTGGCTCTCTGCACCTATTCGCAATTTGAAATTCCGGCTTTTTATACCAAACATATGCCAATTACTGAAAGCGGCGGTGGGTCACATTTTGCCCAAACCCCCCTGCAGTTTTCAAAATATCCCAAACATCCCAAATTCGATACCTGAGCTATATTTTTTACCCAAATTCTGACTCTCTGCACCTATTCGCCGTTTGAAATTTCGAATTTTTATACCAAAAATATGCCAATTACTGAAAGTGGCAGTGGGTCACATTTTGCCCAACCCCCCTTCAGTTTTCAAAATTTCCCAAACATCCCAAATTCGATACCTGAGCTATATTTTGGACCCAAATTCTGGCTCTCTGCACCTTTTTGCAGTTTGAAATTCTGACGTTTTATACCAAAAATATGCAAATTACTGAAATCGGCGGTATGTCACACTTTCCTCAAACCCCCCTGCAGTTTTCAAAATATCCCAAAC
Source organism: Procambarus clarkii (assembly GCF_040958095.1). Taxonomy (NCBI): domain Eukaryota; kingdom Metazoa; phylum Arthropoda; class Malacostraca; order Decapoda; family Cambaridae; genus Procambarus; species Procambarus clarkii. Next base: position 22,892,397 of record NC_091226.1, on the reverse strand, counting down.
ATCCCAAATTCGATACATAAGCCATATTTTGTACCCAAATTCTAGCTCTCTGCACCTATTCGCAGTTTGAAATTCCGACTTTTTATACCAAACATATGCCAATTGCTGAAATCGGCGGTGGGTCACATTTTGCCCAAACCCCCCTGCAGTTTTCAAAATATCCCAAACATCCCAAATTCGATACCTGAGCCATATTATGGACCCAAGTTCTGGCTCTCTGCACCTATTCGCAGTTTGAAATTCCGAATTTTTACACCAAACATATGCCAATTACTGAAAGCGGCGGTGGGTTACAATTTGCCCAAACCTCCCTGCAGTTTTCAAAATATCCCAAACATCCCAAATTCGATACCTGAGCCATATTTTGGACCCAAATTCTGGCTCTCTGCACCTATTCGCAGTTTGAAATTCCAACTTTTTATACTAAACATATGCCAATAACTGAAAGCGGCGGTGGGTCACATTTTGCCCAAAACCCCTTGCAGTTTTCAAAACATCCCAAACATTTCAAATTCGATACCTGAGCCATATTTTCAACCCAAATTCTGGCTCTCTGCACCTATTCGCAGTTTGAAATTCCGGCTCTCTATACCAAAAATATGCCAATTACTGAAAGCGGCTGTGGGTCACATTTTGCCCAAACCCCCCTGCAGTTTTCAAAATATCCCAAACATCCCAAATTCGATACCTGAGCCATATTATGGACCCAAGTTCTGGCTCTCTGCACCTATTCGCAGTTTGAAATTCCGACTATTTATACCAAACATATGCCAATTACTGAAAGCGGCGGTGGGTCACAATTTGCCCAAACCCCCCTGCAGTTTTCAAAATATTCCAAACATCTTAAATTCGATACCTGAGCCATATTTTGGACCCAAATTCAGGCTCTCTGCACCTATTCGCAGTTTGAAATTCCGACTTTTTATACTAAACATATGCCAATTACTGAAAGCGGCGGTGGGTCACATTTTGCCTAAACCCCCTTGCAGTTTTCAAAATATTCCAAACATCCCAAATTCGATACCTGAGCCATATTTTGGACCAAAATTCTGGCTCTCTGCACCTATTCGTAATTTGAAATTCCGACTTTTTATACCAAAAATCTGCCAATTACTGAAAGCGGCGGTGGGTCACATTTTGCCCAAACCCCCTTACAGTTTTCAAAATATCCCAAACATCCCAAATTCGATACCTGAGCCATATTTCGGACCCAAATTCTGGCTCTCTGCACCTATTTGCATTTTGAAATTCCGACTTTTTATACCAAAAAATTCAATTACTGAAAGCGGCGGTGGGTCACATTTTGCCCAAACCCCCCTGCAGTTTTCAAAATATACCAAACATCCCAAATTCGATACCTGAGCTATATTTTGGCCCCAAATTCTGACTCTCTGCACTTATTCGCCTTTTTAAATTCCGAATTTTTATACCAAAAATATGCCAATTACTGAAAGTTGCAGTGGGTCACATTTTGCCCAAACCCCCCTTCAGTTTTCAAAATTTCCCAAACATCCCAAATTCGATACCTGAGCTATATTTTGGACCCAAATTCTGGCTCTCTGCACCTATTCGCAGTTTGAAATTCCGAATTTTTATACCAAAAATATGCCAATTACTGAAAGCGTCGGTGTGTCATATTTTGCCCAAACCCCCTGCAGTTTTCAAAATATCCCAAACATCCCAAATTTGATACCTGAGCCATATTTTGGACCCAAATTCTGGCTCTCTGCACCTATTCGCCGTTTGAAATTCTGACGTTTTATACCAAAAATATGCAAATTACTGAAAGCGGCGGTGAGTCATATTTTGCCCAAACCCCCCTGCAGTTTTCTAAATATCCCAAACATCCCAAATTTGATACCTGAGCCATAATTTGGACCCAAATTCTGGCTCTCTGCACCTATTCGCAGTTTGAAATTCCGAATTTTTATACCAAAAATATGCCAATTACTGAAAGCGTCGGTGGGTCACATTTTGCCCAAACCCCCCTGCAGTTTTCAAAATATCCCAAACATCCCAAATTCGATACCTGAGCCATATTTTGAACCCAACTTCTGGCTCTCTGCACCTATTCGCAGTTTGAAATTCCGACTTTCTATACCCAAATTATGCCAATTACTGAAAGCGGCTGTGGGTAACATTTTGCCCAAACCCCCATGCAGTTTTCAAAATATCCCAAACATCCCAAATTCGATACCTGAGCCATATTATAGACCCAAGTTCTGGCTTTCTGCACCTATTCGCAGTTTAAAATTCCGACTCTTTATACCAAAAATATGCCAATTACTGAAAGCGGCGGTGGGTCACATTTTGCCCAAACTCCCCTGCAGTTTTCAAAATATCCCAAACATTCGAAATTCGATACCTGACCCATATTTTGGACCCAAATTCTGGCTCTCTGCACCTATTCGCAGTTTGAATTTACGACTTTTTATACCAAAAATATGCCAAATACTGAAAGCAGTGGTGGGTCACATTTTGCCAAAACCCCCCCTGCAGTTTTCAAAATATGCCAAACATCCCAAATTCGATACCTGAGCCATATTTTGGACCCAAATTCTGGCTCTCTGCACCTATTCGCAGTTTGAAATTACGACTTTTTATACCAAAAATCTGCCAATTACTGAAAGCGGCGGTGGGTCACATTTTGCCCAAACCCCCCTGCAGTTTTCAAAATATCCCAAACATCCCAAACTCGATACCTGAGCCATATTTTGAACTCAAATTCTGGCTCTCTGCACCTATTCGCAGTTTGAAATTCCGACTTTTTATACCAAAAATCTGCCAATTATTGAAAGCGGCGGTGGGCCACATTTTGCCCAAACTCCCCTGCAGTTTTCAAAATATCCCAAACATCCCAAATTTGATACATGAGCCATATTTTGGACCCAAATTCTGGCTCTCTGCACCTATTCGCAGTTTGAAATTCCGACTTTTTATACCAAACATATGCCAATTACTGAAAGCGGCGGTGGGTCACATTTTGCCCAAACCCCCCTGCAGTTTTCAAAATATCCCAAACATCCCAAATTCGATACCTGAGCTATATTTTTGACCCAAATTCTGACTCTCTGCACCTATTCGCCGTTTGAAATTCCGAATTTTTATACCAAAAATATGCCAATTACTGAAAGTGGCAGTGGGTCACATTTTGCCCAACCCCCCTTCAGTTTTCAAAATTTCCCAAACATCCCAAATTCGATACCTGAGCTATATTTTGGACCCAAATTCTGGCTCTCTGCACCTTTTTGCAGTTTGAAATTCTGACGTTTTATACCAAAAATATGCAAATTACTGAAAGCGGCGGTGTTTCATATTTTGCCCAAACCCCCCTGCAGTTTTCAAAATATCCCAAACATCCCAAATTTGATACCTGAGCCATATTTTGGACCCAAATTCTGGCTCTCTGCACCTATTCGCAGTTTGAAATTCCGACTTTTTATACCAACCATATGCCAATTACTGAAAGCGGCGGTGGGTCACATTTTGCCCAAACCCCCCTGCAGTTTTCAAAATATCCCAAACATCCCAAATTCGATACCTGAGCTATATTTTGGACCCAAATTCTGACTCTCTGCGCCTATTCGCAGTTTGAAATTCCGACTTTTTATACCAAAAATATGCCAATTACTGAAAGCGGCGGTGGGTCACATTTTGCCCAAACTCCCCTGCAGTTTTCAAAATATCCCAAACATTCGAAATTCGATACCTGACCCATATTTTGGACCCAAATTCTGGCTCTCTGCACCTATTTGCAGTTTGAAATTACGACTTTTTATACCAAAAATATGCCAAATACTGAAAGCAGCGGTGGGTCACATTTTGCCAAAACCCCCCTGCAGTTTTCAAAATATGCCAAACATCCCAAATTCGATACCTGAGCCATATTTTGGACCCAAATTCTGGCTCTCTGCACCTATTCGCAGTTTGAAATTACGACTTTTTATACCAAAAATCTGCCAATTACTGAAAGCGTCGGTGTGTCATATTTTGCTCAAACCCCCTGCAGTTTTCAAAATATCCCAAACATCCCAAATTTGATACCTGAGCCAAATTTTGGACCCATATTCTGGCTCTCTGCACCTATTCGCCGTTTGAAGTTCTGACGTTTTATACCAAAAATATGCAAATTACTGAAAGCGGCGGTGTTTCATATTTTGCCCAAACCCCCCTGCAGTTTTCAAAATATCCCAAACATCCCAAATTTGATACCTGAGCCATATTTTGGACCCAAATTCTGGCTCTCTGCACCTATTCGCAATTTGAAATTCCGACTTTTTATACCAAACATATGCCAATTACTGAAAGCGGCGGTGGGTCACATTTTGCCCAAACCCCCCTGCAGTTTTCAAAATATCCCAAACATCCCAAATTCGATACCTGAGCTATATTTTTGACCCAAATTCTGACTCTCTGCACCTATTCGCCGTTTGAAATTCCGAATTTTTATACCAAAAATATGCCAATTACTGAAAGTGGCAGTGGGTCACATTTTGCCCAACCCCCCTTCAGTTTTCAAAATTTCCCAAACATCCCAAATTCGATACCTGAGCTATATTTTGGACCCAAATTCTGGCTCTCTGCACCTTTTTGCAGTTTTAAATTCTGACGTTTTATACCAAAAATATGCAAATTACTGAAATCGGCGGTATGTCACACTTTCCTCAAACCCCCCTGCAGTTTTCAAAATATCCCAAACATCCCAAATTCGATACATAAGCCATATTTTGTACCCAAATTCTAGCTCTCTGCACCTATTCGCATTTTGAAATTCCGACTTTTTATACCAAACATATGCCAATTGCTGAAATCGGCGGTGGGTCACATTTTGCCCAAACCCCCCTGCAGTTTTCAAAATATCCCAAACATCCCAAATTCGATACCTGAGCCATATTATGGACCCAAGTTCTGGCTCTCTGCACCTATTCGCAGTTTGAAATTCCGAATTTTTACACCAAACATATGCCAATTACTGAAATCGGCGGTGGGTCACATTTTGCCCTAACCCCTCTGCAGTTTTCAAAATATCCCAAACTCGATACCTGAGCCATATTTTGAACTCAAATTCTGGCTCTCTGCACCTATTCGCAGTTTGAAATTCCGAATTTTTATACCAACCATATGCCAATTACTGAAAGCGGCGGTGTGTCACATTTTGCCCAAACCCCCCTGCAGTTTTCAAAATATCCCAAACATCCCAAATTCGATACCTGAGCCATATTATGGACCCAAGTTCTGGCTCTCTGCACCTATTCGCAGTTTGAAATTCCGACTTTCTATACCCTAATTATGCCAATTACTGAAAGCGGCTGTGGGTAACATTTTGCCCAAACACCCATGCAGTTTTCAAAATATCCCAAACATCCCAAATTCGATACCTGAGACAAATTTTGGACCCAAAATCTGGCTCTCTGCACCTATTCGCAGTTTGAAATTCCGGCTTTTTATACCAAACATATGCCAATTACTGAAAGCGGCGGTGGGTCACATTTTGCCCAAACCCCCCTGCAGTTTTCAAAATATACCAAACATCCCAAATTCGATACCTGAGCTATATTTTTGACCCAAATTCTGACTCTCTGCACCTATTCGCCGTTTGAAATTCCGAATTTTTATACCAAAAATATGCCAATTACTGAAAGTGGCAGTGGGTCACATTTTGCCCAACCCCCCTTCAGTTTTCAAAATTTCCCAAACATCCCAAATTCGATACCTGAGCTATATTTTGGACCCAAATTCTGGCTCTCTGCACCTTTTTGCAGTTTGAAATTCTGACGTTTTATACCAAAAATATGCAAATTACTGAAATCGGCGGTATGTCACACTTTCCTCAAACCCCCCTGCAGTTTTCAAAATATCCCAAACATCCCAAATTCGATACATAAGCCATATTTTGTACCCAAATTCTAGCTCTCTGCACCTATTCGCAGTTTGAAATTCCGAATTTTTATACCAAACATATGCCAATTACTGAAATCGGCGGTGGGTCACATTTTGCCCTAACCCCTCTGCAGTTTTAAAATATCCCAAACTCGATACCTGAGCCATATTTTGAACTCAAATTCTGGCTCTCTGCACCTATTCGCAGTTTGAAATTCCGAATTTTTATACCAACCATATGCCAATTACTGAAAGCAGCGGTGGGTCACATTTTGCCCAAACCCCCCTGCAGTTTTCAAAATATGCCAAACATCCCAAATTCGATACCTGAGCCATATTTTGGACCCAAATTCTGGCTCTCTGCACCTATTCGCAGTTTGAAATTACGACTTTTTATACCAAAAATCTGCCAATTACTGAAAGCGGCGGTGGGTCACATTTTGCCCAAACCCCCCTGCAGTTTTCAAAATATCCCAAACATCCCAAACTCGATACCTGAGCCATATTTTGAACTCAAATTCTGGCTCTCTGCACCTATTCGCAGTTTGAAATTCCGACTTTTTATACCAAAAATCTGCCAATTATTGAAAGCGGCGGTGGGCCACATTTTGCCCAAACTCCCCTGCAGTTTTCAAAATATCCCAAACATCCCAAATTCGATACATGAGCCATATTTTGAACCCAAATTCTGACTCTCTGCACCTATTCGCTGTTTGAAATTCCGAATTTTTATACCAAAAATATGCCAATTACTGAAAGTGGCGGTGGGTCACATTTTGCCCATACCCCCTGCAGTTTTCAAAATATCCTAAACATCCCAAATTCGATACCTGAGCCATATTTTGGACCCAAATTCTGGCTCTCTGCACCTATTCGCAGTTTGAAATTCCGAATTTTTATACCAAAAATATGCCAATTACTGAAAGCGGCGGTGGGTCATTTTTTGCCCAAACCCCCCTGCAGTTTTCAAAATATCCCAAACATCCCAAATTTGATACCTGAGCCATATTTTGGACCCAAATTCTGGCTCTCTGCACCTATTCGCAGTTTGAAATTCCAAATTTTTATACCAAAAATATGTCAATTACTGAAAGCGGCGGTGGGTCACATTTTGCCCAAACCCCCCTGCACTTTTCAAAATATCCCAAACATCCAAAATTCGATACCTGAGCCATATTTTGGACCCAAATTCTGGCTCTCTGCACCTGTTCGCAGTTTGAAATTCCGACTTTCTATACCAAAAATATGCCAATTACTGAAAGCGGCGGTGGGTCACATTTTGCCCAAACCCCCCTGCAGTTTTCAAAATATCCCAAACATCCCAAATTCGATACCTGAGCAATATTTTGTACCCAAATTCTAGCTCTCTGCACCTATTCGCAGTTTGAAATTCCGACTTTTTATACCAAACATATGCCAATTACTGAAATCGGCGGTGGGTCACATTTTGCCCTAACCCCTCTGCAGTTTTCAAAATATCCCAAACTCGATACCTGAGCCATATTTTGAACTCAAATTCTGGCTCTCTGCACCTATTCGCAGTTTGAAATTCCGAATTTTTATACCAACCATATGCCAATTACTGAAAGCGGCGGTGTGTCACATTTTGCCCAAACCCCCCTGCAGTTTTCAAAATATCCCAAACATCCCAAATTCGATACCTGAGCCATATTATGGACCCAAGTTCTGGCTCTCTGCACCTATTCGCAGTTTGAAATTCCGACTTTTTATACCAAACATATGCCAATTACTGAAAGCGGCGGTGGGTCACAATTTGCCCAAACCCCCCTGCAGTTTTCAAAATATTCCAAACATCCTAAATTCGATACCTGAGCCATATATTGGACCCAAATTCTGGCTCTCTGCACCTATTCGCAGTTTGAAATTCCGACTTTTTATACTAAACATATGCCAATTACTGAAAGCGGCGGTGGGTCACATTTTGCCTAAACCCCCTTGCAGTTTTCAAAATATTCCAAACATCCCAAATTCGATACCTGAGCCATATTTTGGACCAAAATTCTGGCTCTCCGCACCTATTCGTAATTGGAAATCCGACTTTTTATACCAAAAATCTGCCAATTACTGAAAGCGGCGGTGGGTCACATTTTGCCCAAACCCCCCTGCAGTTTTCAAAATATCCCAAACATCCCAAATTCGATACCTGAGCCATATTTCGGACCCAAATTCTGGCTCTCTGCACCTATTTGCAGTTTGAAATTCCGACTTTTTATACAAAAAATATTCCAATTACTGAAAGCGGCGGTGGGTCACATTTTGCCGAAACCCCCCTGCAATTTTCAAAATATCCCAAACATCCCAAATTCGATACATAAGCCATATTTTGTACCCAAATTCTAGCTCTCTGCACCTATTCGCAGTTTGAAATTCCGACTTTTTATACCAAACATATGCCAATTACTGAAATCGGCGGTGGGTCACATTTTGCCCTAACCCCTCTGCAGTTTTCAAAATATCCCAAACTCAATACCTGAGCCATATTTTGAACTCAAATTCTGGCTCTCTGCACCTATTTGCAGTTTGAAATTCTGACGTTTTATACCAAAAATATGCAAATTACTGAAAGCGGCGGTGTTTCATATTTTGCCCAAACCCCCCTGCGGTTTTCAAAATATCCCAAACATCCCAAATTTGATACCTGAGCCATATTTTGGACCCAAATTCTGGCTCTCTGCACCTATTCGCAGTTTGAAATTCCGAATTTTTATACCAAAAATATGCCAATTACTGAAAGAGTCGGTGGGTCACATTTTGCCCAAACCCCCCTGCAGTTTTCAAAATATTCAAAACATCTCAAATTCGATAGCTGAGCCATATTTTGAACCCAAATTCTGGCTCTCTGCACCTATTCGCAGTTTGAAATTCCGACTTTCTATACCCTAATTATGCCAATTACTGAAAGCGGCTGTGGGTAACATTTTGCCCAAACACCCATGCAGTTTTCAAAATATCCCAAACATCCCAAATTCGATACCTGAGACATATTTTGGACCCAAAATCTGGCTCTCTGCACCTATTCGCAGTTTGAAATTCCGGCTTTTTATACCAAACATATGCCAATTACTGAAAGCGGCGGTGGGTCACATTTTGCCCAAACCCCCCTGCAGTTTTCAAAATATCCCAAACATCCCAAATTCGATACCTGAGCTATATTTTTGACCCAAATTCTGACTCTCTGCACCTATTCGCCGTTTGAAATTCCGAATTTTTATACCAAAAATATGCCAATTACTGAAAGTGGCAGTGGGTCACATTTTGCCCAACCCCCCTTCAGTTTTCAAAATTTCCCAAACATCCCAAATTCGATACCTGAGCTATATTTTGGACCCAAATTCTGGCTCTCTGCACCTTTTTGCAGTTTGAAATTCTGACGTTTTATACCAAAAATATGCAAATTACTGAAATCGGCGGTATGTCACACTTTCCTCAAACCCCCCTGCAGTTTTCAAAATATCCCAAACATCCCAAATTCGATACATAAGCCATATTTTGTACCCAAATTCTAGCTCTCTGCACCTATTCGCAGTTTGAAATTCCGATTTTTTATACCAAACATATGCCAATTACTGAAATCGGCGGTGGGTCACATTTTGCCCTAACCCCTCTGCAGTTTTAAAATATCCCAAACTCGATACCTGAGCCATATTTTGAACTCAAATTCTGGCTCTCTGCACCTATTCGCAGTTTGAAATTCCGAATTTTTATACCAACCATATGCCAATTACTGAAAGCAGCGGTGGGTCACATTTTGCCCAAACCCCCCTGCAGTTTTCAAAATATCCCAAACATCCCAAATTCGGTACCTGAGCTATATTTTGGACCCAAATTCTGACTCTCTGCACCTATTTGCAGTTTGAAATTCCGAATTTTTATACCAAAAATATGCCAATTACTGAAAGTGGCGGTGTGTCACATTTTGCCCAAACCCCCCTGCAGTTTTCAAAATATCCCAAACATCCCAAATTCGATACCTGAGCCATATTATGGACCCAAGTTCTGGCTCTCTGCACCTATTCGCAGTTTGAAATTCCGACTTTTCACACCAAACATATGCCAATTACTGAAAGCGGCGGTGAGTCGCAATTTGCCCAAACCCCCCTGCAGTTTTCAAAATATCCCAAACATCCCAAATTCCATACCTGAGCCATATTTTGGACCCAAATTCTGGCTCTCTGCACCTATTCGCAGTTTGAAATTCCGACTTTTTATACTAAACATATGCCAATTACTGAAAGCGGCGGTGGGTCACATTTTGCCTAAACCCCCTTGCAGTTTTCAAAATATTCTAAACATCCCAAATTCGATACCTGAGCCATATTTTGGACCAAAATTCTGGCTCACTGCACCTATTCGTAATTTGAAATTCCGACTTTTTATACCAAAAATCTGCCAATTACTGAAAGCGGCGGTGGGTCACATTTTGCCGAAACCCCCCTGCAGTTTTCAAAATATCCCAAACATCCCAAATTCGATACCTGAGCCATATTTCGGACTCAAATTCTGGCTCTCTGCACCTATTTGCATTTTGAAATTCCGACTTTTTATACCAAAAATATTCCAATTACTGAAAGCGGCGGTGGGTCAGATTTTGCCGAAACTCCCCTGCAATTCTCCAAATATCCCAAACATCCCAAATTCGATACATAAGCCATATTTTGTACCCAAATTCTAGCTCTCTGCACCTATTCGCAGTTTGAAATTCCGACTTTTTATACCAAACATATGCCAATTACTGAAATCGGCGGTGGGTCACATTTTGCCCTAACCCCTCTGCAGTTTTCAAAATATCCCAAACTCGATACCTCAGCCATATTTTGAACTCAAATTCTGGCTCTATGCACCTATTCGCAGTTTGAAATTCCGAATTTTTATACCAAACATATGCCAATTACTGAAAGCGGCGGTGGGTCACAATTTGGCCAAACCCCCCTGCAGTTTTCAAAATATACCAAACATCCCAAATTCGATACCTGAGCTATATTTTGGCCCCAAATTCTGACTCTCTGCACCTATTCGCCTTTTGAAATTCCGAATTTTTATACCAAAAATATGCCAATTACTGAAAGTTGCAGTGGGTCACATTGCCCAAACCCCCCTTCAGTTTTCAAAATTTCCCAAACATCCCAAATTCGATACCTGAGCTATATTTTGGACCCAAATTCTGGCACTCTGCACCAATTCGCAGTTTGAAATTCCGAATTTTTATACCAAAAATATGCCAATTACTGAAAGCGTCGGTGTGTCATATTTTGGCCAAACCCCCTGCAGTTTTCAAAATATCCAAAACATCCCAAATTTGATACCTGAGCCATATTTTGGACCCATATTCTGGCTCTCTGCACCTATTCGCCGTTTGAAATTCTGACGTTTTATACCAAAAATATGCAAATTACTGAAAGCGGCGGTGTTTCATATTTTGCCCAAACCCCCCTGCAGTTTTCAAAATATCCCAAACATCCCTAATTTGATACCTGAGCCATATTTTGGACCCAAATTCTGGCTCTCTGCACCTATTCGCAGTTTGAAATTCCGACTTTTTATACCAAACATATGCCAATTACTGAAAGCGGCGGTGGGTCACATTTTGCCCAAACCCCCCTGCAGTTTTCAAAATATCCCAAACATCCCAAATTCGATACCTGAGCTATATTTTTGACCCAAATTCTGACTCTCTGCACCTATTCGCCGTTTGAAATTCCAAATTTTTATACCAAAAATATGCCAATTACTGAAAGTGGCAGTGGGTCACATTTTGCCCAACCCCCCTTCAGTTTTCAAAATTTCCCAAACATCCCAAATTCGATACCTGAGCTATATTTTGGACCCAAATTCTGGCTCTCTGCACCTTTTTGCAGTTTGAAATTCTGACGTTTTATACCAAAAATATGCAAATTACTGAAATCGGCGGTATGTCACACTTTCCTCAAACCCCCTGCAGTTTTCAAAATATCCCAAACATCCCAAATTCGATACATAAGCCATATTTTGTACCCAAATTCTAGCTCTCTGCACCTATTCGCAGTTTGAAATTCCGATTTTTTATACCAAACATATGCCAATTACTGAAATCGGCGGTGGGTCACATTTTGCCCTAACCCCCCTGCAGTTTTAAAATATCCCAAACTCGATACCTGAGCCATATTTTGAACTCAAATTCTGGCTCTCTGCACCTATTCGCAGTTTGAAATTCCGAATTTTTATACCAACCATATGCCAATTACTGAAAGCGGCGGTGGGTCACATTTTGCCCAAACCCCCCTGCAGTTTTCAAAATATCCCAAACATCCCAAATTCGATACCTGAGCTATATTTTGGACCCAAATTCTGACTCTCTGCACCTATTCGCAGTTTGAAATTCCGACTTTTTATACCAAAAATATGCCAATTACTGAAAGCGGCGGTGGGTCACATTTTGCCCAAACTCCCCTGCAGTTTTCAAAATATCCCAAACATTCGAAATTCGATACCTGACCCATATTTTGGACCCAAATTCTGGCTCTCTGCACCTATTCGCAGTTTGAAATTACGACTTTTTATACCAAAAATCTGCCAATTACTGAAAGCGTCGGTGTGTCATATTTTGCCCAAACCCCCTGCAGTTTTCAAAATATCCCAAACATCCCAAATTTGATACCTGAGCCATATTTTGGACCCATATTCTGGCTCTCTGCACCTATTCGCCGTTTGAAATTCTGATGTTTTATACCAAAAATATGCAAATTACTGAAAGCGGCGGTGTTTCATATTTTGCCCAAACCCCCCTGTAGTTTTCAAAATATCCCAAACATCCCAAATTTGATACCTGAGCCATATTTTGGACCCAAATTCTGGCTCTCTGCACCTATACGCAGTTTGAAATTCCGACTTTTTATACCAAACATATGCCAATTACTGAAAGCGGCGGTGGGTCACATTTTGCCCAAACCCCCCTGCAGTTTTCAAAATATCCCAAACATCCCAAATTCGATACCTGAGCTATATTTTTGACCCAAATTCTGACTCTCTGCACCTATTCGCCGTTTGAAATTCCGAATTTTTATACCAAACATATGCCAATTACTGAAATCGGCGGTGGGTCACATTTTGCCCTAACCCCTCTGCAGTTTTAAAATATCCCAAACTCGATACCTGAGCCATATTTTGAACTCAAATTCTGGCTCTCTGCACCTATTCGCAGTTTGAAATTCCGAATTTTTATACCAACCATATGCCAATTACTGAAAGCAGCGGTGGGTCACATTTTGCCCAAACCCCCCTGCAGTTTTCAAAATATCCCAAACATCCCAAATTCGATACCTGAGCTATATTTTTGACCCAAATTCTGACTCTCTGCACCTATTCGCCGTTTGAAATTCCGAATTTTTATACCAAACATATGCCAATTACTGAAATCGGCGGTGGGTCACATTTTGCCCTAACCCCTCTGCAGTTTTAAAATATCCCAAACTCGATACCTGAGCCATATTTTGAACTCAAATTCTGGCTCTCTGCACCTATTCGCAGTTTGAAATTCCGAATTTTTATACCAACCATATGCCAATTACTGAAAGCAGCGGTGGGTCACATTTTGCCCAAACCCCCCTGCAGTTTTCAAAATATCCCAAACATCCTAAATTCGATACCTGAGCTATATTTTGGACCCAAATTCTGACTCTCTGCACCTATTTGCAGTTTGAAATTCCGAATTTTTATACCAAAAATATGCCAATTACTGAAAGTGGCGGTGTGTCACATTTTGCCCAAACCCCCCTGCAGTTTTCAAAATATCCCAAACATCCCAAATTCGATACCTGAGCCATATTATGGACCCAAGTTCTGGCTCTCTGCACCTATTCGCAGTTTGAAATTCCGACTTTTCACACCAAACATATGCCAATTACTGAAAGCGGCGGTGAGTCGCAATTTGCCCAAACCCCCCTGCAGTTTTCAAAATATCCCAAACATCCCAAATTCCATACCTGAGCCATATTTTGGACCCAAATTCTGGCTCTCTGCACCTATTCGCAGTTTGAAATTCCGACTTTTTATACTAAACATATGCCAATTACTGAAAGCGGCGGTGGGTCACATTTTGCCTAAACCCCCTTGCAGTTTTCAAAATATTCTAAACATCCCAAATTCGATACCTGAGCCATATTTTGGACCAAAATTCTGGCTCACTGCACCTATTCGTAATTTGAAATTCCGACTTTTTATACCAAAAATCTGCCAATTACTGAAAGCGGCGGTGGGTCACATTTTGCCCAAACCCCCCTGCAGTTTTCAAAATATCCCAAACATCCCAAATTCGATACCTGAGCCATATTTCGGACTCAAATTCTGGCTCTCTGCACCTATTTGCATTTTGAAATTCCGACTTTTTATACCAAAAATATTCCAATTACTGAAAGCGGCGGTGGGTCAGATTTTGCCGAAACTCCCCTGCAATTCTCCAAATATCCCAAACATCCCAAATTCGATACATAAGCCATATTTTGTACCCAAATTCTAGCTCTCTGCACCTATTCGCAGTTTGAAATTCCGACTTTTTATACCAAACATATGCCAATTACTGAAATCGGCGGTGGGTCACATTTTGCCCTAACCCCTCTGCAGTTTTCAAAATATCCCAAACTCGATACCTGAGCCATATTTTGAACTCAAATTCTGGCTCTATGCACCTATTCGCAGTTTGAAATTCCGAATTTTTATACCAAACATATGCCAATTACTGAAAGCGGCGGTGGGTCACAATTTGCCCAAACCCCCCTGCAGTTTTCAAAATATACCAAACATCCCAAATTCGATACCTGAGCTATATTTTGGCCCCAAATTCTGACTCTCTGCACCTATTCGCCTTTTGAAATTCCGAATTTTTATACCAAAAATATGCCAATTACTGAAAGTTGCAGTGGGTCACATTGCCCAAACCCCCCTTCAGTTTTCAAAATTTCCCAAACATCCCAAATTCGATACCTGAGCTATATTTTGGACCCAAATTCTGGCTCTCTGCACCTATTCGCAGTTTGAAATTCCGAATTTTTATACCAAAAATATGCCAATTACTGAAAGCGTCGGTGTGTCATATTTTGGCCAAACCCCCTGCAGTTTTCAAAATATCCAAAACATCCCAAATTTGATACCTGAGCCATATTTTGGACCCATATTCTGGCTCTCTGCACCTATTCGCCGTTTGAAATTCTGACGTTTTATACCAAAAATATGCAAATTACTGAAAGCGGCGGTGTTTCATATTTTGCCCAAACCCCCCTGCAGTTTTCAAAATATCCCAAACATCCCAAATTTGATACCTGAGCCATATTTTGGACCCAAATTCTGGCTCTCTGCACCTATTCGCAGTTTGAAATTCCGACTTTTTATACCAAACATATGCCAATTACTGAAAGCGGCGGTGGGTCACATTTTGCCCAAACCCCCCTGCAGTTTTCAAAATATCCCAAACATCCCAAATTCGATACCTGAGCTATATTTTTGACCCAAATTCTGACTCTCTGCACCTATTCGCCGTTTGAAATTCCAAATTTTTATACCAAAAATATGCCAATTACTGAAAGTGGCAGTGGGTCACATTTTGCCCAACCCCCCTTCAGTTTTCAAAATTTCCCAAACATCCCAAATTCGATACCTGAGCTATATTTTGGACCCAAATTCTGGCTCTCTGCACCTTTTTGCAGTTTGAAATTCTGACGTTTTATACCAAAAATATGCAAATTACTGAAATCGGCGGTATGTCACACTTTCCTCAAACCCCCTGCAGTTTTCAAAATATCCCAAACATCCCAAATTCGATACATAAGCCATATTTTGTACCCAAATTCTAGCTCTCTGCACCTATTCGCAGTTTGAAATTCCGATTTTTTATACCAAACATATGCCAATTACTGAAATCGGCGGTGGGTCACATTTTGCCCTAACCCCTCTGCAGTTTTAAAATATCCCAAACTCGATACCTGAGCCATATTTTGAACTCAAATTCTGGCTCTCTGCACCTATTCGCAGTTTGAAATTCCGAATTTTTATACCAACCATATGCCAATTACTGAAAGCGGCGGTGGGTCACATTTTGCCCAAACCCCCCTGCAGTTTTCAAAATATCCCAAACATCCCAAATTCGATACCTGAGCTATATTTTGGACCCAAATTCTGACTCTCTGCACCTATTCGCAGTTTGAAATTCCGACTTTTTATACCAAAAATATGCCAATTACTGAAAGCGGCGGTGGGTCACATTTTGCCCAAACTCCCCTGCAGTTTTCAAAATATCCCAAACATTCGAAATTCGATACCTGACCCATATTTTGGACCCAAATTCTGGCTCTCTGCACCTATTTGCAGTTTGAAATTACGACTTTTTATACCAAAAATATGCCAAATACTGAAAGCAGCGGTGGGTCACATTTTGCCAAAACCCCTCTGCAGTTTTCAAAATATGCCAAACATCCCAAATTCGATACCTGAGCCATATTTTGGACCCAAATTCTGGCTCTCTGCACCTATTCGCAGTTTGAAATTACGACTTTTTATACCAAAAATCTGCCAATTACTGAAAGCGTCGGTGTGTCATATTTTGCCCAAACCCCCTGCAGTTTTCAAAATATCCCAAACATCCCAAATTTGATACCTGAGCCATATTTTGGACCCATATTCTGGCTCTCTGCACCTATTCGCCGTTTGAAATTCTGATGTTTTATACCAAAAATATGCAAATTACTGAAAGCGGCGGTGTTTCATATTTTGCCCAAACCCCCCTGTAGTTTTCAAAATATCCCAAACATCCCAAATTTGATACCTGAGCCATATTTTGGACCCAAATTCTGGCTCTCTGCACCTATACGCAGTTTGAAATTCCGACTTTTTATACCAAACATATGCCAATTACTGAAAGCGGCGGTGGGTCACATTTTGCCCAAACCCCCCTGCAGTTTTCAAAATATCCCAAACATCCCAAATTCGATACCTGAGCTATATTTTTGACCCAAATTCTGACTCTCTGCACCTATTCGCCGTTTGAAATTCCGAATTTTTATACCAAAAATATGCCAATTACTGAAAGTGGCAGTGGGTCACATTTTGCCCAACCCCCCTTCAGTTTTCAAAATTTCCCAAACATCCCAAATTCGATACCTGAGCTATATTTTGGACCCAAATTCTGGCTCTCTGCACCTTTTTGCAGTTTGAAATTCTGACGTTTTATACCAAAAATATGCAAATTACTGAAATCGGCGGTATGTCACACTTTCCTCAAACCCCCCTGCAGTTTTCAAAATATCCCAAACATCCCAAATTCGATACATAAGCCATATTTTGTACCCAAATTCTAGCTCTCTGCACCTATTCGCAGTTTGAAATTCCGACTTTTTATACCAAACATATGCCAATTACTGAAATCGGCGGTGGGTCACATTTTGCCCTAACCCCTCTATAGTTTTAAAATATCCCAAACTCGATACCTGAGCCATATTTTGAACTCAAATTCTGGCTCTCTGCACCTATTCGCAGTTTGAAATTCCGAATTTTTATACCAACCATATGCCAATTACTGAAAGCGGCGGTGGGTCACCTTTTGCCCAAACCCCCCTGCAGTTTTCAATATATCCCAAACATCCCAAATTCGATACCTGAGCTATATTTTGGACCCAAATTCTGACTCTCTGCACCTATTCGCAGTTTGAAATTCCGACTTTTTATACCAAAAATATGCCAATTACTGAAAGCGGCGGTGGGTCACATTTTGCCCAAACTCCCCTGCAGTTTTCAAAATATCCCAAACATTCGAAATTCGATACCTGACCCATATTTTGGACCCAAATTCTGGCTCTCTGCACCTATTTGCAGTTTGAAATTACGACTTTTTATACCAAAAATATGCCAAATACTGAAAGCAGCGGTGGGTCACATTTTGCCAAAACCCCCCTGCAGTTTTCAAAATATGCCAAACATCCCAAATTCGATACCTGAGCCATATTTTGGACCCAAATTCTGGCTCTCTGCACCTATTCGCAGTTTGAAATTACGACTTTTTATACCAAAAATCTGCCAATTACTGAAAGCGGCGGTGGGTCACATTTTGCCCAAACCCCCCTGCAGTTTTCAAAATATCCCAAACATCCCAAACTCGATACCTGAGCCATATTTTGAACTCAAATTCTGGCTCTCTGCACCTATTCGCAGTTTGAAATTCCGACTTTTTATACCAAAAATCTGCCAATTACTGAAAGCGGCAGTGGGTCACATTTTGCCCAAACTCCCCTGCAGTTTTCAAAATATCCCAAACATCCCAAATTCGATACATGAGCCGTATTTTGAGCCCAAATTCTGACTCTCTGCACCTATTCGCTGTTTGAAATTCCGAATTTTTATACCAAAAATATGCCAATTACTGAAAGTGGCGGTGGGTCACATTTTGCCCATACCCCCTGCAGTTTTCAAAATATCCTAAACATCCCAAATTCGATACCTGAGCCATATTTTGGACCCAAATTCTGGCTCTCTGCACCTTTTCGCAGTTTGAAATTCCGAATTTTTATACCAAAAATATGCCAATTACTGAAAGCGGCGGTGGGTCATATTTTGCCCAAACCCCCCTGCAGTTTTCAAAATATCCCAAACATCCCAAATTTGATACCTGAGCCATATTTTGGACCCAAATTATGGCTCTCTGCACCTATTCGCAGTTTGAAATTCCAAATTTTTATACCAAAAATATGCCAATTACTGAAAGCGTCGGTGGGTCACATTTTGCCCAAACCTCCCTGCAGTTTTCAAAATATCCCAAACATCCCAAATTCGATACCTGAGCCATATTATGGACCCATGTTCTGGCTCTCAGCACCTATTCGCAGTTTGAAATTCCGACTTTTTATACCAAACATATGCCAATTACTGAAAGCGGCGGTGGGTCACAATTTGCCCAAACCCCCCTGCAGTTTTAAATATCCCAAACATCCCAAATTTGATACCTGAGCCATATTTTGGACCCAAATTCTGGCTCTCTGCACCTATTCGCAGTTTGAAATTCCGACTTTTTATACTAAACATATGCCAATAACTGAAAGCGGCGGTGGGTAACATTTTGCCCAAACCCCCTTGCAGTTTTCAAAACATCCCAAACATTTCAAATTCGATACCTGAGCCATATTTTAAACCCAAATTCTGGCTCTCTGCACCTATTCGCAGTTTGAAATTCCGACTCTCTATACCAAAAGTATGCCAATTACTGAGAGCGGCGGTGGTAACATTTTGCCCAAACTCACCTGCAGTTTTCAAAATATCCCAAACATCCCAAATTCGATACCTGAGACATATTTTGGACCCAAATTCTGGCTCTCTGCACCTATTAGCAGTTTGAAATTCCGACTTTTTATACCAAACATATGCCAATTACTGAAAGCGGCGGTGGGTCACATTTTGCCCAAACATCCCAAATTCGATACCTGAGCTATATTTTGGACCCAAATTCTGACTCTCTGCACCTATTCGCCGTTTGAAATTCCGAATTTTTATACCAAAAATATGCCAATTACTGAAAGTGGCAGTGGGTCACATTTTGCCCAAACCCCCCCCTTCAGTTTTCAAAATTTCCCAAACATCCCAAATTCGATACCTGAGCTATATTTTGGACCCAAATTCTGGCTCTCTGCACCTTTTTGCAGTTTGAAATTCTGACGTTTTATACCAAAAATATGCTAATTACTGAAATCGGCGGTATGTCACATTTTCCTCAAACCCCCCTGCAGTTTTCAAAATATCCCAAACATCCCAAATTCGATACCTGAGCCATATTTTGGACCCAAATTCTGGCTCTCTGCACCTATTCGCAGTTTGAAATTCCGAATTTTTATACCAAAAATATGCCAATTACTGAAAGCGGCGGTTGGTCATATTTTGCACAAAACCCCCCTGCAGTTTTCAAAATATCCCAAACATCCCAAATTTGATACCTGAGCCATATTTTGGACCCAAATTCTGGCTCTCTGCACCTATTCGCAGTTTGAAATTCCGAATTTTTATACCAAAAATATGCCAATTACTGAAAGCGTCGGTGGGTCACATTTTGCCCAAACCCCCCTGCAGTTTTCAAAATATCCCAAACATCCCAAATTCGATACCTGAGCCATATTTTGCACCCAAATTCTGGCTCTCTGCACCTATTCGCAGTTTGAAATTCCGACTTTCTATACCCAAATTATGCCAATTACTGAAAGCGGCTGTGGGTAACATTTTGCCCAAACCCCCATGCCGTTTTCAAAATATCCCAAACATCCCAAATTCGATACCTGAGCCATATTCTGGACCCAAGTTCTGGCTTCCTGCACCTATTCGCAGTTTAAAATTCCGACTCTTTATACCAAAAGTATGCCAATTACTGACAGCGGCGGTGGGTCACATTTTGCCCAAACCCCACTGCAGTTTTCAAAATATGCCAAACATCCTAAATTCGATACCTGAGCCATATTTTGGACCCAAATTCTGGCTCTCTGCACCTATTCGCAGTTTGAAATTACGACTTTTTATACCAAAAATCTGCCAATTACTGAAAGCGGCGGTGGGTCACATTTTGCCCAAACGCCCCTGCAGTTTTCAAAATATCCCAAACATCCCAAACTCGATACCTGAGCCATATTTTGAACTCAAATTCTGGCTCTCTGCACCTATTCGCAGTTTGAAATTCCGAATTTTTATACCAAAAATCTGCCAATTACTGAAAGCGGCGTTGGGTCACATTTTGCCCAAACTCCCCTGCAGTTTTCAAAATATCCCAAACATCCAAAATTCGATACCCGAGCCATATTTTGGACCCAAATTCTGGCTCTCTGCACCTATTCGCAGTTTGAAATTCCGACTTTCTATACCAAAAATATGCCAATTACTGAAAGCGGCGGTGGGTCACATTTTGCCCAACCCCCCCTGCAGTTTTCAAAATATCCCAAACATCCCAAATTCGATACCTGAGCCATATTTTGGACCAAAATTCTGGCTCTCTGCACCTATTCGCAGTTTGAAATTCCGACTTTTTATACCAAAAATCTGCCAATTACTGAAAGCGGCGGTGGGTCACATTTTGCCCAAACCCCCCTGCAGTTTTCAAAATATCCCAAACATCCCAAATTCGATACCCGAGCTATATTTTTGACCCAAATTCTGACTCTCTGCACCTATTCGCAGATTGAAATTCCGACTTTTTATACCAAAAATCTGCCAATTACTGAAAGCGGCGGTGGGTCACATTTTGCCCAAACCCCCCTGCAGTTTTCAAAATATCCCAAACATCCCAAATTCGATACCCGAGCTATATTTTTTACCCAAATTCTGACTCTCTGCACCTATTCGCCGTTTGAAATTCCGACTTTTTATACCAAACATATGCCAATTAGTGAAAGCGGTGGAGGGTCACATTTTGCCCAAACCCCCCTGCAGTTTTCAAAATATCCCAAACATCCCAAATTCGATACTTGAGCTATATTTTGGACCCAAGTTCTGACTCTCTGCACCTATTTGCAGATTGAAATTCCGAATTTTTATACCAAAAATATGCCAATTACTGAAAGCGGCGGTGTGTCACATTTTGCCCAAACCCCCCTGCAGTTTTCAAAATATCCCAAACATCCCAAATTCGATACCTGAGCCATATTATGGACCCAAGTTCTGGCTCTCTGCACCTATTCGCAGTTTGAAATTCCGAATTTTTACACCAAATATATGCCAATTACTGAAAGCGGCGGTGGGTTACAATTTGCCCAAACCTCCCTGCAGTTTTCAAAATATCCCAAACATCCCAAATTCGATACCTGAGCCATATTTTGGACCCAAATTCTGGCTCTCTGCACCTATTCGCAGTTTGAAATTCCAACTT
Organism: Procambarus clarkii; assembly: GCF_040958095.1. NCBI lineage: Eukaryota > Metazoa > Arthropoda > Malacostraca > Decapoda > Cambaridae > Procambarus > Procambarus clarkii. The sequence goes on along the minus strand of NC_091226.1, from coordinate 22,870,643 downwards.
TTTATACTAAACATATGCCAATAACTGAAAGCGGCGGTGGGTCACATTTTGCCCAAAACCCCTTGCAGTTTTCAAAACATCCCAAACATTTCAAATTCGATACCTGAGCCATATTTTGAACCCAAATTCTGGCTCTCTGCACCTATTCGCAGTTTGAAATTCCGGCTCTCTATACCAAAAATATGCCAATTACTGAAAGCGGCTGTGGGTCACATTTTGCCCAAACCCCCCTGCAGTTTTCAAAATATCCCAAACATCCCAAATTCGATACCTGAGCCATATTATGGACCCAAGTTCTGGCTCTCTGCACCTTTTTGCAGTTTGAAATTCTGACGTTTTATACCAAAAATATGCAAATTACTGAAATCGGCGGTATGTCACATTTTCCTCAAACCCCCCTGCAGTTTTCAAAATATCCCAAACATCCCAAATTCGATACCTGAGCCATATTTTGGACCCAAATTCTGGCTCTCTGCACCTATTCGCAGTTTGAAATTCCGAATTTTTATACCAAAAATATGCCAATTACTGAAAGCGGCGGTTGGTCATATTTTGCCCAAAACCCCCCTGCAGTTTTCAAAATATCTTAAACATCCCAAATTTGATACCTGAGCCATATTTTGGACCCAAATTCCGGCTCTCTGCACCTATTTGCAGTTTGAAATTCCGAATTTTTATACCAAAAATATGCCAATTACTGAAAGCGTCGGTGGGTCACATTTTGCCCAAACCCCCCTGCAGTTTTCAAAATATCCCAAACATCCCAAATTCGATACCTGAGCCATATTTTGAACCCAAATTCTGGCTCTCTGCACCTATTCGCAGTTTGAAATTCCGACTTTCTATACCAAAATTATGCCAATTACTGAAAGCGGCTGTGGGTAACATTTTGCCCAAACCCCCATGCAGTTTTCATAATATCCCAAACATCCCAAATTCGATACCTGAGCCATATTCTGGACCCAAGTTCTGGCTTCCTGCACCTATTCGCAGTTTAAAATTCCGACTCTTTATACCAAAAGTATGCCAATTACTGACAGCGGCGGTGGGTCACATTTTGCCCAAACCCCACTGCAGTTTTCAAAATATGCCAAACATCCTAAATTCGATACCTGAGCCATATTTTGGACCCAAATTCTGGCTCTCTGCACCTATTCGCAGTTTGAAATTACGACTTTTTATACCAAAAATCTGCCAATTACTGAAAGCGGCGGTGGGTCACATTTTGCCCAAACGCCCCTGCAGTTTTCAAAATATCCCAAACATCCCAAACTCGATACATGAGCCATATTTTGGACCCAAATTCTGGCTCTCTGCACCTATTCGCAGTTTGAAATTCCGACTTTCTATACCAAAAATATGCCAATTACTGAAAGCGGCGGTGGGTCACATTTTGCCCAACCCCCCCTGCAGTTTTCAAAATATCCCAAACATCCCAAATTCGATACCTGAGCCATATTTTGGACCAAAATTCTGGCTCTCTGCACCTATTCGCAGTTTGAAATTCCGACTTTTTATACCAAAAATCTGCTAATTACTGAAAGCGGCGGTAGGTAACATTTTGCCCAAACCCCCCTGCAGTTTTCAAAATATCCCAAACATCCCAAATTCGATACCCGAGCTATATTTTTGACCCAAATTCTGACTCTCTGCACCTATTCGCCGTTTGAAATTCCGAATTTTTATACCAAAAATATGCCAATTACTGAAAGTGGCAGTGGGTCACATTTTGCCCAAACCCCCCTTCAGTTTTCAAAATTTCCCAAACATCCCAAATTCGATACCTGAGCTATATTTTGGACCCAAATTCTGGCTCTCTGCACCTTTTTGCAGTTTGAAATTCTGACGTTTTATACCAAAAATATGCAAATTACTGAAATCGGCGGTATGTCACGTTTTCCTCAAACCCCCCTGCAGGTTTCAAAATATCCCAAACCTCCCAAATTCGATACATAAGCCATATTTTGTACCCAAATTCTAGCTCTCTGCACCTATTCGCAGTTTGAAATTCCGACTTTTTATACCAAACATATGCCAATTAGTGAAAGTGGCGGTGGGTCACATTTTGCCCAAACCCCCCTGCAGTTTTCAAAATATCCCAAACATCCCAAATTCGATACCTGAGCTATATTTTGGACCCAAGTTCTGACTCTCTGCACCTATTTGCAGTTTGAAATTCCTAATTTTTATACCAAAAATATGCCAATTACTGAAAGCGGCGGTGTGTCACATTTTGCCCAAACCCCCCTGCAGTTTTCAAAATATCCCAAACATCCCAAATTCGATACCTGAGCCATATTATGGACCCAAGTTCTGGCTCTCTGCACCTATTCGCAGTTTGAAATTCCGAATTTTTACACCAAACATATGCCAATTACTGAAAGCGGCGGTGGGTTACAATTTGCCCAAACCTCCCTGCAGTTTTCAAAATATCCCAAACATCCCAAATTCGATACCTGAGCCATATTTTGAACCCAAATTCTGGCTCTCTGCACCTATTCGCAGTTTGAAATTCCGGCTCTCTATACCAAAAATATGCCAATTACTGAAAGCGGCTGTGGGTCACAATTTGCCCAAACCCCCCTGCAGTTTTCAAAATATTCCAAACATCTTAAATTCGATACTTGAGCCATATTTTGGACCCAAATTCTGGCTCTCTGCACCTATTCGCAGTTTGAAATTCCGACTTTTTATACTAAACATATGCCAATTACTGAAAGCGACGGTGGGTCACATTTTGCCTAAACCCCCTTGCAGTTTTCAAAATATTCCAAACATCCCAAATTCGATACCTGAGCCATATTTTGGACCAAAATTCTGGCTCTCTGCACCTATTCGTAATTTGAAATTCCGACTTTTTATACCAAAAATCTGCCAATTACTGAAAGCGGCGGTGGGTCACATTTTGCCCAAACCCCCTTGCTGTTTTCAAAATATCCCAAACATCCCAAATTCGATACCTGAGCCATATTTCGGACCCAAATTCTGGCTCTCTGCACCTATTTGCATTTTGAAATTCCGACTTTTTATACCAAAAAATTCCAATTACTGAAAGCGGCGGTGGGTCAGATTTTGCCAAAACCCCCCTGCAATTTTCAAAATATCCCAAACATCCCAAATTCGATACATAAGCCATATTTTGTACCCAAATTCTAGCTCTCTGCACCTATTCGCAGTTTGAAATTCCGACTTTTTATACCAAACATATGCCAATTACTGAAATCGGCGGTGGGTCACATTTTGCCCTAACCCCTCTGCAGTTTTCAAAATATCCCAAACTCGATACCTGAGCCATATTTTGAACTCAAATTCTGGCTCTCTGCACCTATTCGCAGTTTGAAATTCCGAATTTTTATACCAAACATATGCCAATTACTGAAAGCGGCGGTGGGTCACATTTTGCCCAAACCCCCCTGCAGTTTTCAAAATATACCAAACATCCCAAATTCGATACCTGAGCTATATTTTGGCCCCAAATTCTGACTCTCTGCACCTATTCGCCTTTTTAAATTCCGAATTTTTATACCAAAAATATGCCAATTACTGAAAGTTGCAGTGGGTCACATTTTGCCCAAACCCCCCTTCAGTTTTCAAAATTTCCCAAACATCCCAAATTCGATACCTGAGCTATATTTTGGACCCAAATTCTGGCTCTCTGCACCTATTCGCAGTTTGAAATTCCGAATTTTTATACCAAAAATATGCCAATTACTGAAAGCGTCGGTGTGTCATATTTTGCCCAAACCCCCTGCAGTTTTCAAAATATCCCAAACATCCCAAATTTGATACCTGAGCCATATTTTGGACCCAAATTCTGGCTCTCTGCACCTATTCGCCGTTTGAAATTCTGACGTTTTATACCAAAAATATGCAAATTACTGAAAGCGGCGGTGTGTCATATTTTGCCCAAACCCCCCTGCAGTTTTCTAAATATCCCAAACATCCCAAATTTGATACCTGAGCCATAATTTGGACCCAAATTCTGGCTCTCTGCACCTATTCGCAGTTTGAAATTCCGAATTTTTATACCAAAAATATGCCAATTACTGAAAGCGTCGGTGGGTCACATTTTGCCCAAACCCCCCTGCAGTTTTCAAAATATCCCAAACATCCCAAATTCGATACCTGAGCCATATTTTGAACCCAAATTCTGGCTCTCTGCACCTATTCGCAGTTTGAAATTCCGACTTTCTATACCCAAATTATGCCAATTACTGAAAGCGGCTGTGGGTAACATTTTGCCCAAACCCCCATGCAGTTTTCAAAATATCCCAAACATTCGAAATTCGATACCTGACCCATATTTTGGACCCAAATTCTGGCTCTCTGCACCTATTCGCAGTTTGAAATTACGACTTTTTATACCAAAAATATGCCAAATACTGAAAGCAGCGGTGGGTCACATTTTGCCAAAACCCCCCCTGCAGTTTTCAAAATATGCCAAACATCCCAAATTCGATACCTGAGCCATATTTTGGACCCAAATTCTGGCTCTCTGCACCTATTCGCAGTTTGAAATTACGACTTTTTATACCAAAAATCTGCCAATTACTGAAAGCGGCGGTGGGTCACATTTTGCCCAAACCCCCCTGCAGTTTTCAAAATATCCCAAACATCCCAAACTCGATACCTGAGCCATATTTTGAACTCAAATTCTGGCTCTCTGCACCTATTCGCAGTTTGAAATTCCGACTTTTTATACCAAAAATCTGCCAATTATTGGAAGCGGCGGTGGGCCACATTTTGCCCAAACTCCCCTGCAGTTTTCAAAATATCCCAAACATCCCAAATTCGATACATGATCCATATTTTGAACCCAAATTCTGACTCTCTGCACCTATTCGCTGTTTGAAATTCCGAATTTTTATACCAAAAATATGCCAATTACTGAAAGTGGCGGTGGGTCACATTTTGCCCATACCCCCTGCAGTTTTCAAAATATCCTAAACATCCCAAATTCGATACCTGAGCCATATTTTGGACCCAAATTCTGGCTCTCTGCACCTATTCGCAGTTTGAAATTCCGATTTTTTATACAAAAAATCTGCCAATTACTGAAAGCGGCGGTGGGTCACATTTTGCCGAAACCCCCCTGCAATTTTCAAAATATCCCAAACATCCCAAATTCGATACATAAGCCATATTTTGTACCCAAATTCTAGCTCTCTGCACCTATTCGCAGTTTGAAATTCCGACTTTTTATACCAAACATATGCCAATTACTGAAATCAGCGGTGGGTCACATTTTGCCCTAACCCCTCTGCAGTTTTCAAAATATCCCAAACTCGATACCTGAGCCATATTTTGAACTAAAATTCTGGCTCTCTGCACCTATTCGCAGTTTGAAATTCCGAATTTTTATACCAACCATATGCCAATTACTGAAAGCGGCGGTGTGTCACATTTTGCCCAAACCCCCCTGCAGTTTTCAAAATATCCCAAACATCCCAAATTCGATACCTGAGCCATATTATGGACCCAAGTTCTGGCTCTCTGCACCTATTCGCAGTTTGAAATTCCGACTTTCCATACCAAAAATATGCCAATTACTGAAAGCGGCGGTGGGTCACATTTTGCCCAAACCCCCCTGCAGTTTTCAAAACATCCCAAACATCCCAAATTCGATACCTGAGCAATATTTTGGACCAAAATTCTGGCTCTCTGCACCTATTCGCAGTTTGAAATTCCGATTTTTTATACAAAAAATCTGCCAATTACTGAAAGCGGCGGTGGGTCACATTTTGCCGAAACCCCCCTGCAATTTTCAAAATATCCCTAACATCCCAAATTCGATACATAAGCCATATTTTGTACCCAAATTCTAGCTCTCTGCACCTATTCGCAGTTTGAAATTCCGACTTTTTATACCAAACATATGCCAATTACTGAAATCGGCGGTGGGTCATATTTTGCCCTAACCCCTCTGCAGTTTTCAAAATATCCCAAACTCGATACCTGAGCCATATTTTGAACTCAAATTCTGGCTCTCCGCACCTATTCGCAGTTTGAAATTCCGAATTTTTATACCAACCATATGCCAATTACTGAAAGCGGCGGTGTGTCACATTTTGCCCAAACCCCCCTGCAGTTTTCAAAATATCCCAAACATCTCAAATTCGATACCTGAGCCATATTATGGACCCAAGTTCTGGCTCTCTGCACCTATTCGCAGTTTGAAATTCCGACTTTTTACACCAAACATATGCCAATTACTGAAAGCGGCTGTGGGTCACAATTTGCCCAAACCCCCCTGCAGTTTTCAAAATATCCCAAACATCCCAAATTCGATACCTGAGCCATATTATGGACCCAAGTTCTGGCTCTCTGCACCTATTCGCAGTTTGAAATTCCGACTTTTTATACCAAACATATGCCAATTACTGAAAGCGGCGGTGGGTCACAATTTGCCCAAACCCCCCTGCAGTTTTCAAAATATTCCAAACATCCTAAATTCGATACCTGAGCCATATATTGGACCCAAATTCTGGCTCTCTGCACCTATTCGCAGTTTGAAATTCCGACTTTTTATACTAAACATATGCCAATTACTGAAAGCGGCGGTGGGTCACATTTTGCCTAAACCCCCTTGCACTTTTCAAAATATTCCAAACATCCCAAATTCGATACCTGAGCCATATTTTGGACCAAAATTCTGGCTCTCTGCACCTATTCGTAATTTGAAATCCGACTTTTTATACCAAAAATCTGCCAATTACTGAAAGCAGCGGTGGGTCACATTTTGCCCAAACCCCCCTGCAGTTTTCAAAATATCCCAAACATCCCAAATTCGATACCTGAGCCATATTTCGGACCCAAATTCTGGCTCTCTGCACCTATTCGCAGTTTGAAATTCCGACTTTTTATACCAAACATATGCCAATTACTGAAATCGGCGGTGGGTCACATTTTGCCCTAACCCCTCTGCAGTTTTCAAAATATCCCAAACTCGATACCTGAGCCATATTTTGAACTCAAATTCTGGCTCTCTGCACCTATTTGCAGTTTGAAATTCTGAAGTTTTATACCAAAAATATGCAAATTACTGAAAGCGGCGGTGTTTCATATTTTGCCCAAACCCCCCTGCAGTTTTCAAAATATCCCAAACATCCCAAATTTGATACCTGAGCCATATTTTGGACCCAAATTCTGGCTCTCTGCACCTATTCGCAGTTTGAAATTCCGAATTTTTATACCAAAAATATGCCAATTACTGAGAGCGTCGGTGGGTCACATTTTGCCCAAACCCCCCCTGCAGTTTTCAAAATATTCAAAACATCCCAAATTCGATAGCTGAGCCATATTTTGAACCCAAATTCTGGCTCTCTGCACCTATTCGCAGTTTGAAATTCCGAATTTCTATACCCAAATTATGCCAATTACTGAAAGCGGCTGTGGGTAACATTTTGCCCAAACCCCCATGCAGTTTTCAAAATATCCCAAACATCCCAAATTCGATACCTGAGACATATTTTGGACCCAAAATCTTGCTCTCTGCACCTATTCGCAGTTTGAAATTCCGACTTTTTATACCAAACATATGCCAATTACTGAAAGCGGCGGTGGGTCACATTTTGCCCAAACCCCCCTGCAGTTTTCAAAATATCCCAAACATCCCAAATTCGATACCTGAGCTATATTTTTGACCCAAATTCTGACTCTCTGCACCTATTCGCCGTTTCAAATTCCGAATTTTTATACCAAAAATATGCCAATTACTGAAAGTGGCAGTGGGTCACATTTTGCCCAACCCCCCTTCAGTTTTCAAAATTTCCCAAACATCCCAAATTCGATACCTGAGCTATATTTTGGACCCAAATTCTGGCTCTCTGCACCTTTTTGCAGTTTGAAATTCTGACGTTTTATACCAAAAATATGCAAATTACTGAAATCGGCGGTATGTCACACTTTCCTCAAACCCCCCTGCAGTTTTCAAAATATCCCAAACATCCCAAATTCGATACATAAGCCATATTTTGTACCCAAATTCTAGCTCTCTGCACCTATTCGCAGTTTGAAATTCCGACTTTTTATACCAAACATATGCCAATTACTGAAATCGGCGGTGGGTCACATTTTGCTCTAACCCCTCTGCAGTTTTAAAATATCCCAAACTCGATACCTGAGCCATATTTTGAACTCAAATTCTGGCTCTCTGCACCTATTCGAAGTTTGAAATTCCGAATTTTTATACCAACCATATGCCAATTACTGAAAGCGGCGATTTGTCACATTTTGCCCAAACCCCCCTGCAGTTTTCAAAATATCCCAAACATCCCAAATTCGATACCTGAGCTATATTTTGGACCCAAATTCTGACTCTCTGCACCTATTTGCAGTTTGAAATTCCGAATTTGTATACCAAAAATATGCCAATTACTGAAAGCGGCGGTGTGTCACATTTTGCCCAAACACCCCTGCAGTTTTCAAAATATCCCAAACATCCCAAATTCGATACCTGAGCCATATTATGGACCCAAGTTCTGGCTCTCTGCACCTATTCGCAGTTTCAAATTCCGACTTTTTACACCAAACATATGCCAATTACTGAAAGCAGCGGTGAGTCACAATTTGCCCAAACCCCCCTGCAGTTTTCAAAATATCCCAAACATCCCAAATTCGATACCTGAGCCATATTTGGGACCCAAATTCTGGCTCTCTGCACCTATTCGCAGTTTGAAATTCCGACTTTTTATACTAAACATATGCCAATAACTGAAAGCGGCGGTGGGTCACATTTTGCCCAAACCCCCTTGCAGTTTTCAAAACATCCCAAACATTTCAAATTCGATACCTGAGCCATATTTTGAACCCAAATTCTGGCTCTCTGCACCTATTCGCAGTTTGAAATTCCGGCTCTCTATACCAAAAATATGCCAATTACTGAAAGCGGCTGTGGGTCACATTTTGCCCAAACCCCCCTGCAGTTTTCAAAATATCCCAAACATCCCAAATTCGATACCTGAGCCATATTATGGACCCAAGTTCTGGCTCTCTGCACCTATTCGCAGTTTGAAATTCCGACTTTTTATACCAAACATATGCCAATTACTGAAAGCGGCGGTGGGTCACAATTTGCCCAAACCCCCCTGCAGTTTTCAAAATATTCCAAACATCTTAAATTCGATACCTGAGCCATATTTTGGACCCAAATTCTGGCTCTCTGCACCTATTCGCAGTTTGAAATACCGACTTTTTATACTAAACATATGCCAATTACTGAAAGCGGCGGTGGGTCACATTTTGCCTAAACCCCCTTGCAGTTTTCAAAATATTCTAAACATCCCAAATTCGATACCTGAGCCATATTTTGGACCAAAATTCTGGCTCACTGCACCTATTCGTAATTTGAAATTCCGACTTTTTATACCAAAAATCTGCCAATTACTGAAAGCGGCGGTGGGTCACATTTTGCCCAAACCCCCCTGCAGTTTTCAAAATATCCCAAACATCCCAAATTCGATACCTGAGCCATATTTCGGACTCAAATTCTGGCTCTCTGCACCTATTTGCATTTTGAAATTCCGACTTTTTATACCAAAAATATTCCAATTACTGAAAGCGGCGGTGGGTCAGATTTTGCCGAAACCCCCCTGCAATTCTCAAAATATCCCAAACATCCCAAATTTGATACCTGAGCCATATTTTGTACCCAAATTCTAGCTCTCTGCACCTATTCGCAGTTTGAAATTCCGACTTTTTATACCAAACATATGCCAATTACTGAAATCGGCGGTGGGTCACATTTTGCCCTAACCCCTCTGCAGTTTTCAAAATATCCCAAACTCGATACCTGAGCCATATTTTGAACTCAAATTCTGGCTCTCTGCACCTATTCGCAGTTTGAAATTCCGAATTTTTATACCAAACATATGCCAATTACTGAAAGCGGCGGTGGGTCACAATTTGCCCAAAACCCCCTGCAGTTTTCAAAATATACCAAACATCCCAAATTCGATACCTGAGCTATATTTTGGCCCCAAATTCTGACTCTCTGCACCTATTCGCCTTTTGAAATTCCGAATTTTTATACCAAAAATATGCCAATTACTGAAAGTTGCATTGGGTCACATTGCCCAAACCCCCCTTCAGTTTTCAAAATTTCCCAAACATCCCAAATTCGATACCTGAGCTATATTTTGGACCCAAATTCTGGCTCTCTGCACCTATTCGCAGTTTGAAATTCCGAATTTTTATACCAAAAATATGCCAATTACTGAAAGCGTCGGTGTGTCATATTTTGCCCAAACCCCCTGCAGTTTTCAAAATATCCCAAACATCCCAAATTTGATACCTGAGCCATATTTTGGACCCATATTCTGGCTCTCTGCACCTATTCGCCGTTTGAAATTCTGACGTTTTATACCAAAAATATGCAAATTACTGAAAGCGGCGGTGTTTCATATTTTGCCCAAACCCCCCTGCAGTTTTCAAAATATCCCAAACATCCCAAATTTGATACCTGAGCCATATTTTGGACCCAAATTCTGGCTCTCTGCACCTATTCGCAGTTTGAAATTCCGACTTTTTATACCAAACATATGCCAATTACTGAAAGCGGCGGTGGGTCACATTTTGCTCAAACCCCCCTGCAGTTTTCAAAATATCCCAAACATCCCAAATTCGATACCTGAGCTATATTTTTGACCCAAATTCTGACTCTCTGCACCTATTCGCCGTTTGAAATTCCGAATTTTTATACCAAAAATATGCCAATTACTGAAAGTGGCAGTGGGTCACATTTTGCCCAACCCCCCTTCAGTTTTCAAAATTTCCCAAACATCCCAAATTCGATACCTGAGCTATATTTTGGACCCAAATTCTGGCTCTCTGCACCTTTTTGCAGTTTGAAATTCTGAAGTTTTATACCAAAAATATGCAAATTACTGAAATCGGCGGTATGTCACACTTTCCTCAAACCCCCCTGCAGTTTTCAAAATATCCCAAACATCCCAAATTCGATACATAAGCCATATTTTGTACCCAAATTCTAGCTCTCTGCACCTATTCGCAGTTTGAAATTCCGACTTTTTATACCAAACATATGCCAATTACTGAAATCGGCGGTGGGTCACATTTTGCCCTAACCCCTCTGCAGTTTTAAAATATCCCAAACTCGATACCTGAGCCATATTTTGAACTCAAATTCTGGCTCTGTGCAGCTATTCGCAGTTTGAAATTCCGAATTTTTATACCAACCATATGCCAATTACTGAAAGCGGCGGTGGGTCACATTTTGCCCAAACCCCCCTGCAGTTTTCAAAATATCCCAAACATCCCAAATTCGACACCTGAGCTATATTTTGGACCCAAATTCTGACTCTCTGCACCTATTCGCAGTTTGAAATTCCGACTTTTTATACCAAAAATATGCCAATTACTGAAAGCGGCGGTGGGTCACATTTTGCCCAAACTCCCCTGCAGTTTTCAAAATATCCCAAACATTCGAAATTAGATACCTGACCCATATTTTGGACCCAAATTCTGGCTCTCTGCACCTATTTGCAGTTTGAAATTACGACTTTTTATACCAAAAATATGCCAAATACTGAAAGCAGCGGTGGGTCACATTTTGCCAAAACCCCCCTGCAGTTTTCAAAATATGCCAAACATCCCAAATTCGATACCTGAGCCATATTTTGGACCCAAATTCTGGCTCTCTGCACCTATTCGCAGTTTGAAATTACGACTTTTTATACCAAAAATCTGCCAATTACTGAAAGCGGCGGTGGGTCACATTTTGCCCAAACCCCCCTGCAGTTTTCAAAATATCCCAAACATCCCAAACTCGATACCTGAGCCATATTTTGAACTCAAATTCTGGCTCTCTGCACCTATTCGCAGTTTGAAATTCCGACTTTTTATACCAAAAATCTGCCAATTACTGAAAGCGGCAGTGGGTCACATTTTGCCCAAACTCCCCTGCAGTTTTCAAAATATCCCAAACATCCCAAATTCGATACATGAGCCGTATTTTGAACCCAAATTCTGACTCTCTGCACCTATTCGCTGTTTGAAATTCCGAATTTTTATACCAAAAATATGCCAATTACTGAAAGTGGCGGTGGGTCACATTTTGCCCATACCCCCTGCAGTTTTCAAAATATCCTAAACATCCCAAATTCGATACCTGAGCCATATTTTGGACCCAAATTCTGGCTCTCTGCACCAATTCGCAGTTTGAAATTCCGAATTTTTGTACCAAAAATATGCCAATTACTGAAAGCGGCGGTGGGTCATATTTTGCCCAAACCCCCCTGCAGTTTTCAAAATATCCCAAACATCCCAAATTTGATACCTGAGCCATATTTTGGACCCAAATTATGGCTCTCTGCACCTATTGGCAGTTTGAAATTCCAAATTTTTATACCAAAAATATGCCAATTACTGAAAGCGTCGGTGGGTCACATTTTGCCCAAACCCCCCTGCAGTTTTCAAAACATCCCAAACATTTCAAATTCGATACCAGAGCCATATTTTGAACCCAAATTCTGGCTCTCTGCACCTATTCGCAGTTTGAAATTCCGACTCTCTATACCAAAAATATGCCAATTACTGAGAGCAGCGGTGGTCACATTTTGCCCAAACTCACCTGCAGTTTTCAAAATATCCCAAACATCCCAAATTCGATACCTGAGACATATTTTGGACCCAAATTCTGGCTCTCTGCACCTATTCGCAGTTTGAAATTCTGACTTTTTATACCAAACATATGCCAATTACTGAAAGCGGCGGTGGGTCACATTTTGCCCAAACATCCCAAATTCGATACCTGAGCTATATTTTGGACCCAAATTCTGACTCTCTGCACCTATTCGCCGTTTGAAATTCCGAATTTTTATACCAAAAATATGCCAATTACTGAAAGTGGCAGTGGGTCACATTTTGCCCAAACCCCCCTTCAGTTTTCAAAATTTCCCAAACATCCCAAATTCGATACCTGAGCTATATTTTGGACCCAAATTCTGGCTCTCTGCACCTTTTTGCAGTTTGAAATTCTGACGTTTTATACCAAAAATATGCAAATTACTGAAATCGGCGGTATGTCACATTTTCCTCAAACCCCCCTGCAGTTTTCAAAATATCCCAAACATCCCAAATTCGATACCTGAGCCATATTTTGGACCCAAATTCTGGCTCTCTTCACCTATTCGCAGTTTGAAATTCCGAATTTTTATACCAAAAATATGCCAATTACTGAAAGCGGCGGTAGGTCATATTTTGCCCAAAACCCCCCTGCAGTTTTCAAAATATCCCAAACATCCCAAATTTGATACCTGAGCCATATTTTGGACCCAAATTCTGGCTCTCTGCACCTATTCGCAGTTTGAAATTCCGAATTTTTATACCAAAAATATGCCAATTACTGAAAGCGTCGGTGGGTCACATTTTGCCCAAACCCCCCTGCAGTTTTCAAAATATCCCAAACATCCCAAATTCGATACCTGAGCCATATTTTGAACCCAAATTCTGGCTCTCTGCACCTATTCGCAGTTTGAAATTCCGACTTTCTATACCAAAATTATGCCAATTACTGAAAGCGGCTGTGGGTAACATTTTGCCCAAACCCCCATGCAGTTTTCAAAATATCCCAAACATCCCAAATTCGATACCTGAGCCATATTCTGGACCCAAGTTCTGGCTTCCTGCACCTATTCGCAGTTTAAAATTCCGACTCTTTATACCAAAAGTGTGCCAATTACTGACAGCGGCGGTGGGTCAAATTTTGCCCAAACCCCACTGCAGTTTTCAAAATATGCCATACATCCTAAATTCGATACCTGAGCCATATTTTGGACCCAAATTCTGGCTCTCTGCACCTATTCGCAGTTTGAAATTACGACTTTTTATACCAAAAATCTGCCAATTACTGAAAGCGGCGGTGGGTCACATTTTGCCCAAACGCCCCCGCAGTTTTCAAAATATCCCAAACATCCCAAACTCGATACCTGAGCCATATTTTGAACTCAAATTCTGGCTCTCTGCACCTATTCGCAGTTTGAAATTCCGACTTTTTATACCAAAAATCTGCCAATTACTGAAAGCGGCGGTGGGTCACATTTTGCCCAAACTCCCCTGCAGTTTTCAAAATATCCCAAACATCCCAAATTCGATACATGAGCCATATTTTGGACCCAAATTCTGACTCTCTGCACTTATTCGCAGTTTGAAATTCCGACTTTTTATACCAAACATATGCCAATTACTAAAAATGGCGGTGGGTCACATTTTGCCCAAACCCCCCTGCACTTTTTAAAATATCCCAAACATCCAGAATTCGATACCTGAGCCATATTTCGGACCAAAATTCTGGCTCTCTGCACCTATTCGCAGTTTGAAATTCCGATTTTTTATACAAAAAATCTGCCAATTACTGAAAGCGGCGGTGGGTCACATTTTGCACAAACCCCCCTGCAGTTTTTAAAATATCCCAAACATCCCAAATTCGATACCTGAGCCATATTTCGGACCCAAATTCTGGCTCTCTGCACCTATTTACAGTTTGAAATTCCGACTTTTTATACCAAAAATATGCCAATTACTGAAACCGGAATTGGGTCACATTTTGCCCAAATCCCCCCTGCAGTTTTCAAAATATCCCAAACATCCCAAATTCGATACCTGAGCCACATTTTGGACCCAAATTCTGGCTCTCTGCACCTATTCGCAGTTTGAAATTCCGAATTTTTATACCAAACATACGCCAATTACTTAAAGTGGCGGTGGGTCACATTTTGCCCAAACCCCCCTGCAGTTTTCAAAATATCCAAAACATCCCAAATTCGATACCTAAGCCATATTTTGGACCCAAATTATAGCTCTCTGCACCTATTCGCAGTTTGAAATTCCGAATTTTTATACCAAACATATGCCAATTACTGAAAGCGGCGGTGGGTCACATTTTGCCAAAACCCCCCTGCAGTTTTCAAAATATCCCAAACATCCCAAATTCGATACCTGAGCCATATTTTGGACCCAAATTCTGACTCTCTGCACCTATTCGCCGTTTGAAATTCCGAACTTTTATACCAAAAATATGCCAATTACTGAAAGTGGCGGTGGGTCACATTTTGCCCATACCCCCTGCAGTTTTCAAAATATCCTAAACATCCCAAATTTGATACTTGGGCCATATTTTGGATCCAAATTCTGGCTCTCTGCACCTATTCGCAGTTTGAAATTCCGAATTTTTATACAAAAAATATGCCAATTACTGAAAGCGTCGGTGGGTCACATTTTGCCCAAACCCCCCTGCAGTTTGAAAATATCCCAAACTTCCCAAATTCGATACCTGAGCCATATTTTCAACCCAAATTCTGGCTCTTTGCACCTATTCGCAGTTTGAAATTCCGACTTTCTATACCCAAAATATGCCAATTACTGAAAGCGGATGTGGGTCACATTTTGCCCAAACCCCCCTGCAGTTTTTAAAATATCCCAAACATCCCAAATTCGATACCTGAGCCATATTATGGACCCAAGTTCTGGCTCTCTGCACCTATTCGCAGTTTGAAATTCCGACTTTTTATACCAAACATATGCCAATTACTGAAAGCGGCGGTGGGTCACAATTTGCCCAAACCCCCCTGAAGTTTTTAAAATATCCCAAACATCCTAAATTCGATACCTGAGCCATATTTTGGACCCAAATTCTGGCTCTCTGCACCTATTCGCATTTTGAAATTCCGACTTTTTATACTAAACATATGCCAATTACTGAAAGCGGCGGTGGGTCACATTTTGCCTAAACCCCTTGCAGTTTTCAAAACATCCCAAACATCCCAAATTCGATACCTGAGCCATATTTTGAACCCAAATTCTGGATCTCTGCACCTA
Source organism: Procambarus clarkii (assembly GCF_040958095.1). Classification (NCBI taxonomy): domain Eukaryota; kingdom Metazoa; phylum Arthropoda; class Malacostraca; order Decapoda; family Cambaridae; genus Procambarus; species Procambarus clarkii. The sequence continues at coordinate 22,854,809 of NC_091226.1, read as the reverse complement.
TTCGCTGCTTGAAGTTCAGACTTTCTATACCAAAAATATGCCAATTACTGAAAGCGGCGGTGGGTCACATTTTGCCCAAACCCCCCTGCAGTTTTCAAAATATCCCAAACATCCCAAATTCGATACCTGAGCCATATTTTGGACCAAAATTCTGGCTCTCTGCACCTATTCGCAATTTGAAATTCCGACTTTTTATACCAAAAATCTGCCAATTACTGAAAGTGGCGGTGGGTCACATTTTGCCCAAACCCCCCTGCAGTTTTCAAAATATCCCAAACATCCCAAATTCGATACCTAAGCCATATTTAAGACCCAAATTATAGCTCTCTGCACCTATTCGCAGTTTGAAATTCCGAATTTTTATACCAAACATACGCCAATTACTGAAAGTGGCGGTGGGTCACATTTTGCCAAAACCCCCCTGCAGTTTTCAAAATATCCCAAACATCCCAAATTCGATACCTGAGCCATATTTTGTACCCAAATTCTGGCTCTCTGCACCTATTCGCAGTTTGAAATTCCGAATTTTTATACCAAAAATATGCCAGTTACTGAAAGCGTCGGTGGGTCACATTTTGCCCAAACCTCCCTGCAGTTTTCAAAATATCCCAAACATCCCAAATTCGATACCTGAGCTATATTTTGAACCCAAATTCTGGCTCTTTGCACCTATTCGCAGTTTGATATTCCGACTTCCTATACCAAAAATATGCCAATTACTGAAAGCGGCTGTGGGTCACATTTTGCCCAAACCCCCCTGCAGTTTTCAAAATATGCCAAACATCCCAAATTCGATACCTGAGCCATATTATGGACCCAAGTTCTGGCTCTCTGCACCTATACGCAGTTTGAAATTCCGACTTTTTATACCAAACATATGCCAATTACTGAAAGCGGCGGTGGGTCACAATTTGCCCAAACCCCCCTGCAGTTTTCAAAATATCCCAAACATCCCAAATTCGATACCTGAGCCATATTTTGGACCCAAATTCTGGCTCTCTGCACCTATTCGCAGTTTGAAATTCCGACTTTTTATTCTAAACATATGCCAATTACTGAAAGCGGCGGTGGGTCACATTTTGCCTAAACCCCCTTGCAGTTTTCAAAACATCCCAAACATCCCAAATTCGATACCTGAGCCATATTTTGAACCCAAATTCTGGCTCTCTGCACCTATTCGCAGTTTGAAATTCCGACTCTCTATACCAAAAATGTGCCAATTACTGAAAGCGGCGGTGGTCACATTTTGCCCAAACTCACCTGCAGTTTTCAAAATATCCTAAACATCCCTAATTCGATAACTGAGACATATTTTGGACCAAAATTCTGGCTCTCTGCACCTATTCGCAGTTTGAAATTCCGACTTTTTATACCAAACATATGCCAATTACTAAAAATGGCGGTGGGTCACATTTTGCCCAAACCCCCCTGCAGTTTTCAAAATATCCCAAACATCCCAAATTCGATACCTGAGCCATATTTTCGACCCATATTCTGGCTCTCTGCACCTATTCGCAGTTTGAAATTCAAAATTTTTGTACCAAAAATATGCCAATTACTGAAAGCGGCGTTGGGTCACATTTTGCCCAAACCCCCCTGCAGTTTTTAAAATATCCTGAACATCCCAAATTCGATACCTGAGCCATATTTTGAACCCAAATTCTGGCTCTCTGCACCTATTCGCAGTTTGAAATTCCGACTTTCTATACCAAAAATATGCCAATTACTGAAAGCGGCGGTGGGTCACATTTTGTCCATACCCCCCTGCAGTTTTCAAAATATCGCAAACATCCCAAATTCGATACCTGAGCCATATTTTGGACCCAAATTCTGGCTCTCTGCACCTATTCGCAGTTTGAAATTCCGACTTTTTATACCAAAAATCTGCCAATTACTGAAAGCGGCAGTGGGTCACATTTTGCCCAAACCCCCCTGCAGTTTCAAAATATCCCAAACACCCAAAATTCGATACCTGAGCCATATTTTGGACCCAAATTCTGGCCCTCTGCACCTATTCGCCGTTTGAAATTCCGAATTTTTATACCAAAAATATGCCAATTTCTGAAAGTGGCGGTGGGTCACATTTTGCCCAAACCCCCCTGCAGTTTTCAAAATATCCCAAACATCCCAAATTCGATACCGGAGCCATATTTTGGACCCAAATTCTGGCTCTCTTCACATATTCGCAGTTTGAAATTCCGACTTTTTATACAAAAAATCTGCCAATTGCTGAAAGCAGCGGTTGGTCACATTTTGCCCAAACCCCCATGCAGTTTTCAAAATATCCCAAACTCGATACCTGAGCCATATTTTGAACTCAAATTCTGGCTCTCTGCACCTGTTCGCAGATTGAAATTCCGAATTTTTATACCAAACATATGCCAATAACTGAAAGTGGCGGTGGGTCACATTTTGCCCAAACCCCCCTGCAGTTTTCAAAATATCCCAAACATCCCAAATTCGATACCTGAGCCATATTTTCGACCCCTATTCTGGCTCTCTGCACCTATTCGCAGTTTGAAATTCCGACTTTTTATACCAAAAATATGCCAATTACTGAAAGCGGCGGTGGGTCACATTTTGCCGAAACCCCCCTGCAATTTTCAAAATATCCCAAACATCCCAAATTCGATACATAAGCCATATTTTGTACCCAAATTCTACCTCTCTGCACCTATTCGCAGTTTGAAATTCCGAATTTTTATACCAAACATATGCCAATTACTGAAAGCGGCGGTCGGTCACATTTTGCCCAAACCCCCCTGCAGTTTTCAAAATATCCCAAACATCCCAAATTCGATACCTGAGCCATATTTTGGACCCAAATTCTGACTCTCTGCACCTATTCGCCGTTTGAAATTCCGAATTTTTTATACCAAAAATATGCCAATTACTGAAAGTGGCAGTGGGTCACATTTTGCCCAAACCCCCCTGCAGTTTTCAAAATATCCCAAACATCCCAAATTCGATACCTGAGCATTACTTTGGACCTAAATTCTGGCTCTCTGCAGCTATTCGCAGTTTGAAATTACGACTTTTATACCAAAAATATGCCAATTACTGAAAACGGCGGTGGGTCTTATTTTGCCCAAACCCCTCTTGCAGTTTTCAAAATATCCCAAACATCCCAAATTCGATACCAGAGGCATATTTTGGACCCAAATTCTGGGTCTCTGCACCTATTCGCAGTTTAAAATTCCGAATTTCTATACCAAAAATATGCCAATTACTGAAAGCGGCGGTGGGTCACATTTTGCCCAAACCCCCCTGGCAGTTTTCAAAATATACCAAATATCTCAAACTCGATACCTGAGCCATATTTTGGACCCAAGTTCTGGCTCTCTGCACCTATTCGCAGTTTGAAATTCCGACTTTTTATACTAAACATATGCCAATTACTGAAAGCGGCGGTGGGTCACATTTTGCCTAAACCCCCTTGCAGTTTTCAAAACATCCCAAACATCCCAAATTCGATACCTGAGCCATATTTTGAACCCAAATTCTGGCTCTCTGCACCTATTCGCAGTTTGAAATTCCGAATCTCTATACCAAAAATATGCCAATTACTGAAAGCGGCGGTGGTCACATTTTGCCCAAACTCACCTGCAGTTTTCAAAATATCCCAAACATCCCAAGCTCGATAACTGAGACATATTTTGGACCCAAATTCTGGCTCTCTGCACCTATTCGCAGTTTGAAATTCCGACTTTCTATACCAAAAATATGCCAATTACTGAAAGCGGTGGTGGGTCACATTTTGCCCAAACCCCCCGGCAGTTTTCAAAATATCCCATACATCCCAAATTCGATACCTGAGCCATATTTTGGACCAAAATTCTGGCTCGCTGCACCTATTCGCAATTTGAAATTCCAACTTTTTATACCAAAAATCTGCCAATTACTGAAAGCGGCGGTGGGTCACATTTTGCCCAAACCCCCCTGCAGTTTTCAAAATATCCCAAACATCCCAAATTCGATACCTGAGCAATATTTTGGACCCATATTCTGGCTCTCTGCACCTATTCGCAGTTTGAAATTCCAAATTTTTGTACCAAAAATATGCCAATTACTGAAAGCGGCGGTGGGTCACATTTTGCCCAAACCCCCCTGCAGTTTTCAAAATATCCTGAACATCCAAAATTCGATACCTAAGCCATATTTTGAACCCAAATTCTGGCTCTCTGCACCTATTCGCAGTTTGAAATTCCGACTTTCTATACCAAAAATATGCCAATTACTGAAAGCGGCGGTGGGTCACATTTTGCCCATACCCCCCTGCAGTTTTCAAAATATCGCAAACATCCCAAATTCGATACCTGAGCCATATTTTAGACCCAAATTCTGGCTCTCTGCACCTATTCGCAGTTTGAAATTCCGACTTTTTATACCAAAAATCTGCCAATTACTGAAAACGGCAGTGGGTCACATTTTGCCCAAACCCTCCTGCAGTTTCAAAATATCCCAAACACCCAAAATTCGATACCTGAGCCATATTTTGTACCCAAATTCTGGCCCTCTGCACCTATTCGCCGTTTGAAATTCCGAATTTTTATACCAAAAATATGCCAATTTCTGAAAGTGGCAATGGGTCACATTTTGCCCAAACCCCCCTGCAGTTTTCAAAATATCCCAAACATCCCAAATTCGATACCGGAGCCATATTTTGGACCCAAATTCTGGCTCTCTGCACCTATTCGCAGTTTGAAATTCCGACTTTTTATACAAAAAATCTGCCAATTGCTGAAAGCGGCGTTTGGTCACATTTTGCCCAAACCCCCATGCAGTTTTCAAAATATCCCAAACTCGATACCTGAGCCATATTTTGAACTCAAATTCTGGCTCTCTGCACGTCTTCGCAGTTTGAAATTCCGAATTTTTATACCAAACATATGCTAATAACTGAAAGCGGCGGTGGGTCACATTTTGTCCAAACCCCCCTGCAGTTTTCAAAATATCCCAAACATCCCAAATTCGATACCTGAGCCATATTTTGGACCCAAATTCTGACTCTCTGCACCTATTCGCCGTTTGAAATTCCGAATTTGTATACCAAAAATATGCCAATTACTGAAAGCGGCTGTGGGTCACATTTTGCCCAAACCCCCCTGCAGTTTTCAAAATATCCCAAACATCCCAAATTCGATACATAAGCCATATTTTGTACCCAAATTCTAGCTCTCTGCACCTATTCGCAGTTTGAAATTCCGAATTTTTATACCAAACATATGCCAATTACTGAAAGCGGCGGTCGGTCACATTTTGCCCAAACCCCCCTGCAGTTTTCAAAATATCCCAAACATCCCAAATTCGATACCTGAGCCATATTTTGGACCCAAATTCTGACTCTCTGCACCTATTCGCCGTTTGAAATTCCGAATTTTTTATACCAAAAATATGCCAATTACTGAAAGTGGCAGTGGGTCACATTTTGCCCAAACCCCCCTGCAGTTTTCAAAATATCCCAAACATCCCAAATTCGATACCTGAGCATTACTTTGGACCTAAATTATGGCTCTCTGCAGCTATTCGCAGTTTGAAATTACGACTTTTATACCAAAAATATGCCAATTACTGAAAGCGGCGGTGGGTCATATTTTGCCCAAACCCCTCCTGCAGTTTTCAAAATATCCCAAACATCCCAAATTCGATACCTGAGGCATATTTTGGACCCAAATTCTGGCTCTCTGCACCTATTCGCAGTTTGAAATTAAGACTTTTTATACAAAAAATCTGCCAATTACTGAGAGCGGCGGTGGGTCACATTTTGCCCAAACCCCCCTGCAGTTTTCAAAATATCCCAAACATCCCAAATTCGATACCTGAGCCATATTTTGAACCCAAATTCTGGCTCTCTGCACCTATTAGCAGTTGGAAATTCCGACTTTCTATACCAAAAATATGCCAATTACTGAAAGCAGCGGTGGGTCACATTATGCCCAAGCCCCAATGCAGTTTTCAAAATATCCCAAACATCCCAAATTCGATACCTGAGCAATATTTTGGACCCAAATTCTGGGTCTCTGCACCTATTCGCAGTTTAAAATTCCGAATTTCTATACCAAAAATATGCCAATTACTGAAAGCGGCGGTGGGTCATATTTTGCCCAAACCCCCCTGGCAGTTTTCAAAATATACCAAATATCCCAAACTCGATACCTGAGCCATATTTTAGACCCAAGTTCTGACTCTCTGCACCTATTCGCAGTTTGAAATTCCGACTTTTTATACCAAACATATGCCAATTACTGAAAGCGGCAGTGGGTCACAATTTGCCCAAACCCCCCTGCAGTTTTCAAAATATCCCATACATCCCAAATTCGATACCTGAGCCATATTTTTGACCCAAATTCTGGCTCACTGCACCTATTCGCAGTTTGAAATTCCGACTTTTTATACTAAACATATGCCAATTACTGAAAGCGGAGGTGGGTCACATTTTGCCTAATCCCCCTTGCAGTTTTCAAAACATCCCAAACATCCCAAATTCGATACCTGAGCCATATTTTGAACCCAAATTCTGGCTCTCTGCACCTATTCGCAGTTTGAAATTCCGACTTTCTATACCAAAAATATGCCAATTACTGAAAGCGGCTGTGGGTCACATTTCGCCCAAACCCCCCCTGCAGTTTTCAAAATATCCCAAACATCCCAAATTCGATACCTGAGCCATATTATGGACCCAAGTTCTGGCTCTCTGCACCTATTCGCAGTTTGAAATTCCGACTTTTTATACCAAACATATGCCAATTACTGAAAGCGGCGGTGGGTCACAATTTACCCAAACCCCCCTGCAGTTTTCAAAATATCCCAAACATCCCAAATTCGATTCCTGAGCCATATTTTGGACCCAAATTCTGGCTCTCTGCACCTATTCGCAGTTTGAAATTCCGACTTTTTATACTAAACATATGCCAATTACTAAAAGCGGCGGTGGGTCACATTTTTCCCAAACCCCCTTGCAGTTTTCAAAACATCCCAAACATTTCAAATTCGATACCTGAGCCATATTTTGAACCCAAATTCTGGCTCTCTGCACCTATTCGCAGTTTTATATTCCGAATCTCTATACCAAAAATATGCCAATTACTGAAAGCGGCGGTGGTCACATTTTGCCCAAACTCACCTGCAGTTTTCAAAATATCCCAAACATCCCAAATTCGATACCTGAGATATATTTTGGACCCAAATTCTGGCTCTCTGCACCTATTCGCAGTTTGAAATTCCGACTTTTTATATCAAACATGCCAATTACTAAAAATAGCAGTGGGTCACATTTTGCCAAAACCCCCCTGCAGTTTTCAAAATATCCCAAACATCCAAAATTCGATACCTGAGCCATATTTTGGACCCAAATTCTGGTTCTCTGCACCTATTCGCAGTATGAAATTCCGACTTTCTATACCAAAAATATGCCAATTACTGTAAGCAACGGTGGGTCACATTTTGCCCAAACCCCCCTGCAGTTTTCAAAATATCCCAAACATCCCAAATTCGATACCTTAGCAATATTTTGGACCAAAATTCTGGCTCTCTGCACCTATTCGCAGTTTGAAATTCCGACTTTTTATACCAAAAATATGCCAATTACTGAAAGCGGCGGTGGGTCACATTTTGCCCAAACCCCCCTGCAGTTTTCAAAATATCCCAAACATCCCAAATTCGATACATAAGCCATATTTTGTACCCAAATTCTAGCTCTCTGCACCTATTCGCAGTTTTAAATTCCGACTTTTTATACCAAACATATGCCAATTACTGAAATCGGCGGTGGTTCACATTTTGCCCTAACCCCTCTGCAGTTTTCAAAATATCCCAAACATTCCAAATTCGATACCTGAGCTATATTTTGGACCCAAATTCTGACTCTGTGCACCTATTCGCCGTTTGAAATTCCGAATTTTTATACCAAAAATATGCCAATTACTGAAAGCGGCGGTGGGTCATATTTTGCCAAAAACCCCCTGGAGTTTTCAAAATATCCCAAACATCCCAAATTCGATACCTGAGCCATATTTTGGACCCAAATTCTGGCTCTCTGCACCTATTCGCAGTTTGAAATTACGAATTTTTGTACCAATAATATGCCAATTACTGAAAGTGGCAGTGGGTCACAATTTGCCCAAACCCCCCTGCAGTTTTCAAAATATCCCAAACATCCCAAATTCAATACCTGAGCATTACTTTGGACCAAAATTCTGGCTCTCTGCACCTTTTTGCAGATTGAAATTCTGACGTTTTATACCAAAAATATGCAAATTACTGAAAGCGGCGGTATGTCACATTTTGCCCAAACCCCCCTGCAGTTTTCAAAATATCCCAAACATCCCAAATTCGATACCTGAGCCATATTTTGGACCCAAATTCTGGCTCTCTGCACCTTTTTGCAGCTGAAATTCCGACTTTTTATACAAAAAATCTGCCAATTACTAAAAGCGGCGGTGTGTCACATTTTGCCAAACCCCCCTTGCAGTTTTCAAAATATCCCAAACATCCTAAATTCGATACCTGAGCCATATTTTGCACCCAAAACATGGCTCTCGGCTCGGCTCTCGGACCCAAATTCTGGCTCTCTGCGCCTATTTGCAGTTTAAAATTCCGAATTTTTATATAAAAAATTCGCCAATTACTGAAAGCGTCTGTGGGTCACATTTTGCCCAAACCCCCCTGCAGTTTCCAAATATCCCAAACATCCCCAATTCCATACCTGAGCCATATTTTGGACCCAAATTCTGGCTCTCTGCGCCTTTTCGCAGTTTGAAATTCCGACTTTTTATACCAAAAATATGCCAATTACTGAAAGCGGCGGTGGGTCACATTTTGCCCATACCCCCCTGCAGTTTTCAAAATATCGCTAACATCCCAAATTCGATACCTGAGCCATATTTTGGACCCAAATTCTGGCTCTCTGCACCTATTCGCAGTTTGAAATTCCGACTTTTAATACCAAAAATCTGCCAATTACTGAAAACGGCAGTGGGTCACATTTTGCCCAAACCCTACTGCAGTTTCAAAATATCCCAAACACCCAAAATTCGATACCTGAGCCATATTTTGTACCCAAATTCTGGCCCTCTGCACCTATTCGCCGTTTGAAATTCCGAATTTTTATACCAAAAATATGGCAATTTCTGAAAGTGGCGGTGGGTCACATTTTGCCCAAACCCCCCTGCAGTTTTCAAAATATCCCAAACATCCCAAATTCGATACCGGAGCCATATTTTGGACCCAAATTCTGGCTCTCTGCACCTATTCGCAGTTTGAAATTCCGACTTTTTATACAAAAAATCTGCCAATTGCTGAAAGCGGCGATTGGTCACATTTTGCCCAAACCTCCATGCAGTTTTCAAAATATCCCAAACTCGATACCTGAGCCATATTTTGAACTCAAATTCTGGCTCTCTGCACCTATTCGCAGTTTGAAATTCCGAATTTTTATACCAAACATATGCCAATAACTGAAAGTGGCGGTGGGTCACATTTTGCCCAAACCCCCCTGCAGTTTTCAAAATATCCCAAACATCCAAAATTAGATACCTGAGCATTACTTTGGACCTAAATTCTGGCTCTCTGCAGCTATTCGCAGTTTGAAATTACGACTTTTATACCAAAAATATGCCAATTACTGAAAGCATCGGTGGGTCACATTTTGCCCAAACCCCCCTGCAGTTTTCAAAATATCCCAAACATCCCAAATTCGATACCTGAGCCATATTTTGGTTCCAAATTCTGGCTCTCTGCACCTATTCGCAGTTTGAAATTCCGACTTTTTATACCAAAAATATGCCAATTACTGAAAGCGGCGGTGGGTCTTATTTTGCCCAAACCCCTCTTGCAGTTTTCAAAATATCCCAAACATCCCAAATTCGATACCTGAGGCATATTTTGGACCCAAATTCTGGCTCTCTGCACCTATTCGCAGTTTGAAATTAAAACTTTTTATACAAAAAATCTGCCAATTACTGAAAGCGGCGGTGGGTCACATTTTGCCCAATCCCCCCTGCAGTTTTCAAAATATCCCAAACATCCCAAATTCGATACCTGAGCCATATTTTGAACCCAAATTCTGGCTCTCTGCACCTATTCGCAGTTGGAAATTCCGACTTTCTATACCAAATATATGCCAATTACTGAAAGCAGCGGTGGGTCACATTATGCCCAAGCCCCAATGCAGTTTTCAAAATATCCCAAACATCCCAAATTCGATACCTGAGCCATATTTTGGACCCAAATTATGGGTCTCTGCACCTATTCGCAGTTTAAAATTCCGAATTTCTATACCAAAAATATGCCAATTACTGAAAGCGGCGGTGGGTCACATTTTGCCCAAACCCCCCTGGCAGTTTTCAAAATATACCAAATATCCCAAACTCGATACCTGAGCCATATTTTGGATCAAAATTCTGGCTCTCTGCACCTATTCGCAGTTTGAAATTTCGACTTTTTATACAAAAAATCTGCCAATTACTAAAAGCGGCGGTGTGTCACATTTTGCCCAAACCCCCCTGCAGTTTTTAAAATATCCCAAACATCCCAAATTCAATACCTGAGCCATATTTTGCACCCAAAACCTGGCTCTCGGCTCGGCTCTCGGACCCAAATTCTGGCTCTCTGCGCCTATTTGCAGTTTAAAATTCCGACTTTTTATATAAAAAATTAGCCAATTACTGAAAGCGGCTGTGGGTCACATTTTGCCCAAACCCCCCTGCAGTTTTCAAAATATCCCAAACATCCCAAATTCGATACCTGAGCCATATTTTGCACCCAAAACCTGGCTCTCGGCTCGGCTCTCGGACCCAAATTCTGGCTCTCTGTGTCGTGACGCTGAACCCCGGTTCATTCCGAACACAGCGATTACACAACACATAACACCTTGCCTCAGCAACCGTTACTACCACCGTGTACTCCTACACACACCAGACCCTTGAGGCGTACCACTAGGTTTGTACTGGAACACAATGAATGAACATACGGAAGGTATTTAAAGGCCGTCGGGTTTTGTCATTTAATTACCAAGAATAGACTCTGCCAAATAATACTATATTAATTAACATACTCTATTAGGTCAATACACTTCCAATACCCATAGACCACTTGACCTCCGCGATCACCACCCACACTCGTAACTTCCGCCTAAGTCCCTAATACGGAATGATTACTACAACGCTCCACACCCGGTTAGTCTTACATTCAATACTCACATACTGCAGACTTAACTTGGTCACTAAGATCACAACAGGCTCTCGCATAGCTGTCTGCTACACTTCGCTGCTGCCACAAACGGAGACCTCAGAGGACTTGCTAGTTCAACTTCCACAACCAGACTGACTCCAGCCAGCCATGGCCTCAATCATTTTCACCCCACCTCTCAAGGAAGGTATAATCCGATTAACCTTATCCCTAGAGAGGTAATCTTGTTCCTAGAAGCCTGACGAAGAATAATTCCTCTTTCCAGGAATTAATCATTTGGCTAAACAGCTTCGGTCTTAATCCATTGACCTTTCTTAGATATGTGATCCATAGTCTGTCTACTTACATGTACTTCCAATCATCATTCGTTAAGTGTTGTAGTAATGATCCTCTAGCTAATAATTCCTACTAACTTGTGGATTACAACACCACTCCCCTCCTTAAACACGCATATGTCCCCATATGCATCATTGCAATGGTTCCATTAGTGTAAGGACCTGGAGGATGCACCCACCATATGTGTACAACTAAAAAATCATCCAATAAGTTCATCATACACACAATGAAATAAATTAAAATTTTCCCCGACATGACTCACAACACTTCTCCAACATATACATTATATTCACATCATAGCACAGGTAAAATAGTCTGTAATAATTTTTCCCATCTCCAACAATGCACATATACCTAAACTGCTGACATATAATTACATACAAACATAACCATAAAATTACATGGACCAGAATGCTGGCACTTAAACAGAAATGACACTAGTCATTAATATATACACAACACATATATATCTAAGGTTCTTCATCCTTAGTAATTATAATTTAACATCTTGCCTGTACTGTTGACATAAGGGCTTACAATGATCACACAATGTTTCACTGGCCTCCTCCACAATTGGCAGCATCACCTCTCTTGTCTTCGTGTCCCATGGTTGCTAGGTCATAGATCCTCCATGACCCAGACAAAACCCAGGCTGTCCAGCCTGGTGAATGTTGTCAATGTCCCATCGTTGCTCTGAGCTAACGTGATCCTGGCCTCCAGAGCAACGGAGATTCCTACCCCAGGGTCATGTTCCCTCGGGTCTGTGCTGACGTCTCGTTCCAGGGCACCAATCCCAGAACGCTGTAGATACCTCACAGCTCTCTGGTCTAGGCCCATCCGCCCAGAGTGTGTCCACCTGTATTCACACCTTCCCGACCGCTGTACCTGCAAAATATTCCCTCGGAGCCCCCTGGCTCGATCCCATTATTACATAACCCCCTCGGCTCCTTACTCTCTCCCCGTATATAGCCTGAGCGCAGCTGCAAAACCATTGCAGCTGGCCCTTATCCCTGCTTTGATGTCAGGGGGCGAATTTCGCCTATAACGTCACGTTGGCTTCACTTCCACCCCCCTTTTTTTTTCTAGAATAACTGAGTGTAGCCTCATAGCTTCCCTTCTACTCTACCTGAAGCTCTGTGACATGATCCCGGGGGACCTTCTCAAGCCTAACACTCAGTAATGGTGCCGATGAGGTAATATACAGTATATACATACACATACATTATCACAATAAATACCTCATTAAAATAATTTCACACTTATGTCACTAAAACATCATACTGCCACTGGCTCGCCTCTAGCGAGATTCCTGTAACAACTTAATAAGAAATTAGTATATCTACTTCGCTCGTCCACTGCAACCACCAACACCTGAAATTTTGAAATTCTACATTATAATCTTATCCATAAGACTTACCCACTCCGACACACCATCACCTCTGGTCAACCCAACCACTGATGACCTCATTATAACACCACACTCCATACCAGGCGTCCAAACGCCACAACACTACACCACCCACTACACATGCTACTCTACACCACACTCTACACACTACCCCACACTCTACAAAACTACCATGCCCATGCACCAATACACACCACACTCTACACACTACCCCACACTCTACAAAAACTACCATGCCCATGCACCACTCAACACCACACTCTACACACTACCCCACACTCTACACACTACCCCACACTCTACAAAAACTACCATGGCCATGCACTACTCTACAGTACATACTATGCTCCTTCTGTGTTCATGACCCCACGAGAGCGGGTCGGATAGCGATGTGTCACCGTCGCCTGTGGACCTTGTCCTCGGTCCTGCGAAGGCTGCTCTGTGTTATCTACCCTTGATTGCCAACTCCTCGTACCCCTACCTATGTTCTCAGCCGCTGGTGTGCTCTCCCCTGGCACACTCCCCGTAGGGTATGGCTCCTCACTTGCCTGACCGGTCAGTGTATAGACGCGGTCTGGGTGACAGGAGAACACATGCCCTGTGTTTAGCACCTTAACCTTCACTTCAGCATTCTTTTTGATAATTACCCGACATGGCCCCACAAACTTGGGTGCCAACTTACCTTCTGCCTGAGCGTGCATCTGCTTCACGAATACCCTATCACCTTCATTGATCACCTTTGCTTGGACCTTGTTCCGCGCATTATAATATGCCTCTGCTACCTCTGTCGACTTTCTTAAATGTAGTTTCAATCATCATTCGTTAAGTGTTGTAGTAATGATCCTCTAGCTAATAATTCCTACTAACTTGTGGATTACAACACTCTGCTCCTATTCGCAGTTTGAAATTCCGACTTTCTACACCAAAAAATATGCCAATTACTGAGAGCGGCGGTGGGTCACATTTTGCCCAAACCCCCCTGCAGTTTTCAAAATATCCCAAACATCCAAAATTCGATACCTGAGCCATATTTTGGACCCAAATCATGGCTCTCTGCACCTATTCGCAGTTTGAAATTCCGACTTTCTATTCCAAAAATGTGCCAATTACTGAAAGCGGTGGTGGGTCACATTTTGCCCAAACGTATGGGGGCCTCGTAGCCTGGTGGATAGCGCGCAGGACTCGTAATTCTGTGGCGCGGGTTCGATTCCCGCACGAGGCAGAAACAAATGGGCAAAAGTTTCTTTCACCCTGAATGCCCCTGTTACCTAGCAGTAAATAGGTACCTGGGAGTTAGTCAGCTGTCACGGGCTGCTTCCTGGGGGTGGAGGCCTGGTCGAGGACCGGGCCGCGGGGACACTAAAGCCCCGAAATCATCTCAAGATAACCTCAAGATAACCCCCTGCAATTTTCAAAATATCCCAAACATCCCAAATTCGATACCTGAGCCATATTTTGGACCCAAATTCTGGCTCTCTGGACCTATTCGCCGTTTGAAATTCCGACTTTTTATACCAAACATATGCCAATTACTGAAAGCGGCGGTAAGTCACATTTGGGCAGCCATATTTTGGACTTAAATTCTGACTCTCTGCACTTATTCGCCGTTTGAAATTCCTACGTTTTATACCAAAAATCTGCCAATTACTGAAAGCGGCAGTGGGTCACATTTTGCCCAAACCCCCCTGCAGTTTTCAAAATATCCCAAACATCCCAAATTCGATACCTGAGCCATATTTTGGACCCAAATTCTGGCTCTCTGCACCTTTTTGCAGCTGAAATTCCGACTTTTTATACAAAAAATCTGCCAATTACTAAAAGCGGCGGTGTGTCACATTTTGCCCAAACCCCCCTTGCAGTTTTCAAAATATCCCAAACATCCTAAATTCGATACCTGAGCCATATTTTGCACCCAAAACATGGCTCTCGGCTCGGCTCTCGGACCCAAATTCTGGCTCTCTGCGCCTATTTGCAGTTTAAAATTCCGACTTTTTATATAAAAAATTCGCCAATTACTGAAAGCGTCTGTGGGTCACATTTTGCCCAAACCCCCCTGCAGTTTCCAAATATCCCAAACATCCCCAATTCCATACCTGAGCCATATTTTGGACCCAAATTCTGGCTCTCTGCGCCTTTTCGCAGTTTGAAATTCCGACTTTTTATACCAAAAATATGCCAATTACTGAAAGCGGCGGTGGGTCACATTTTGCCCATACCCCTCTGCAGTTTTCAAAATATCGCTAACATCCCAAATTCGATACCTGAGCCATATTTTGGACCCAAATTCTGGCTCTCTGCACCTATTCGCAGTTTGAAATTCCGACTTTTAATACCAAAAATCTGCCAATTACTGAAAACGGCAGTGGGTCACATTTTGCCCAAACCCTACTGCAGTTTCAAAATATCCCAAACACCCAAAATTCGATACCTGAGCCATATTTTGTACCCAAATTCTGGCCCTCTGCACCTATTCGCCGTTTGAAATTCCGAATTTTTATACCAAAAATATGGCAATTTCTGAAAGTGGCGGTGGGTCACATTTTGCCCAAACCCCCCTGCAGTTTTCAAAATATCCCAAACATCCCAAATTCGACACCGGAGCCATATTTTGGACCCAAATTCTGGCTCTCTGCACCTATTCGCAGTTTGAAATTCCGACTTTTTATACAAAAAATCTGCCAATTGCTGAAAGCGGCGATTGGTCACATTTTGCCCAAACCTCCATGCAGTTTTCAAAATATCCCAAACTCGATACCTGAGCCATATTTTGAACTCAAATTCTGGCTCTCTGCACCTATTCGCAGTTTGAAATTCCGAATTTTTATACCAAACATATGCCAATAACTGAAAGCGGCGGTGGGTCACATTTAGCCCAAACCCCCCTGCAGTTTTCAAAATATCCCAAACATCCAAAATTCGATACCTGAGCATTACTTTGGACCTAAATTCTGGCTCTCTGCAGCTATTCGCAGTTTGAAATTACGACTTTTATACCAAAAATATGCCAATTACTGAAAGCATCGGTGGGTCACATTTTGCCCAAACCCCCCTGCAGTTTTCAAAATATCCCAAACATCCCAAATTCGATACCTGAGCCATATTTTGGTTCCAAATTCTGGCTCTCTGCACCTATTCGCAGTTTGAAATTCCGACTTTTTATACCAAAAATATGCCAATTACTGAAAGCGGCGGTGGGTCTTATTTTGCCCAAACCCCTCTTGCAGTTTTCAAAATATCCCAAACATCCCAAATTCGATACCCGAGGCATATTTTGGACCCAAATTCTGGCTCTCTGCACCTATTCGCAGTTTGAAATTAAAACTTTTTATACAAAAAATCTGCCAATTACTGAAAGCGGCGGTGGGTCACATTTTGCCCAAACCCCCCTGCAGTTTTCAAAATATCCCAAACATCCCAAATTCGATACCTGAGCCATATTTTGCACCCAAAACCTGGCTCTCGGCTCGGCTCTCGGACCCAAATTCTGGCTCTCTGCTCCTATTCGCAGTTTGAAATTCCGACTTTCTATACCAAAAAATATGCCAATTACTGAGAGCGGCGGTGGGTCACATTTTGCCCAAACCCCCCTGCAGTTTTCAAAATATCCCAAACATCCAAAATTCGATACCTGAGCCATATTTTGGACCCAAATCATGGCTCTCTGCACCTATTCGCAGTTTGAAATTCCGACTTTCTATTCCAAAAATGTGCCAATTACTGAAAGCGGTGGTGGGTCACATTTTGCCCAAACCCCCTGCAATTTTCAAAATATCCCAAACATCCCAAATTCGATACCTGAGCCATATTTTGGACCCAAATTCTGGCTCTCTGGACCTATTCGCCGTTTGAAATTCCGACTTTTTATACCAAACATATGCCAATTACTGAAAGCGGCGGTAAGTCACATTTGGGCAGCCATATTTTGGACTTAAATTCTGACTCTCTGCACTTATTCGCCGTTTGAAATTCCTACGTTTTATACTAAAAATCTGCCAATTACTGAAAGCGGCAGTGGGTCACATTTTGCCCAAACCCCCCTGCAGTTTTCAAAATATCCCAAACATCCCAAATTCGATACCTGAGTCATATTTTGGACCCAAATTCTGGCTCTCTGCACCTTTTTGCAGCTGAAATTCCGACTTTTTATACAAAAAATCTGCCAATTACTAAAAGCGGCGGTGTGTCACATTTTGCCCAAACCCCCCTTGCAGTTTTCAAAATATCCCAAACATCCTAAATTCGATACCTGAGCCATATTTTGCACCCAAAACATGGCTCTCGGCTCGGCTCTCGGACCCAAATTCTGGCTCTCTGCGCCTATTTGCAGTTTAAAATTCCGACTTTTTATATAAAAAATTCGCCAATTACTGAAAGCGTCTGTGGGTCACATTTTGCCCAAACCCCCCTGCAGTTTCCAAATATCCCAAACATCCCCAATTCCATACCTGAGCCATATTTTGGACCCAAATTCTGGCTCTCTGCGCCTTTTCGCAGTTTGAAATTCCGACTTTTTATACCAAAAATATGCCAATTACTGAAAGCGGCGGTGGGTCACATTTTGCCCATACCCCCCTGCAGTTTTCAAAATATCGCTAACATCCCAAATTCGATACCTGAGCCATATTTTGGACCCAAATTCTGGCTCTCTGCACCTATTCGCAGTTTGAAATTCCGACTTTTAATACCAAAAATCTGCCAATTACTGAAAACGGCAGTGGGTCACATTTTGCCCAAACCCTACTGCAGTTTCAAAATATCCCAAACACCCAAAATTCGATACCTGAGCCATATTTTGTACCCAAATTCAGGCCCTCTGCACCTATTCGCTGTTTGAAATTCCGAATTTTTATACCAAAAATATGGCAATTTCTGAAAGTGGCGGTGGGTCACATTTTGCCCAAACCCCCCTGCAGTTTTCAAAATATCCCAAACATCCCAAATTCGATACCGGAGCCATATTTTGGACCCAAATTCTGGCTCTCTGCACCTATTCGCAGTTTGAAATTCCGACTTTTTATACAAAAAATCTGCCAATTGCTGAAAGCGGCGATTGGTCACATTTTGCCCAAACCTCCATGCAGTTTTCAAAATATCCCAAACTCGATACCTGAGCCATATTTTGAACTCAAATTCTGGCTCTCTGCACCTATTCGCAGTTTGAAATTCCGAATTTTTATACCAAACATATGCCAATAACTGAGAGCGGCGGTGGGTCACATTTTGCCCAAACCCCCCTGCAGTTTTCAAAATATCCCAAACATCCAAAATTCGATACCTGAGCATTACTTTGGACCTAAATTCTGGCTCTCTGCAGCTATTCGCAGTTTGAAATTACGACTTTTATACCAAAAATATGCCAATTACTGAAAGCATCGGTGGGTCACATTTTGCCCAAACCCCCCTGCAGTTTTCAAAATATCCCAAACATCCCAAATTCGATACCTGAGCCATATTTTGGTTCCAAATTCTGGCTCTCTGCACCTATTCGCAGTTTGAAATTCCGACTTTTTATACCAAAAATATGCCAATTACTGAAAGCGGCGGTGGGTCTTATTTTGCCCAAACCCCTCTTGCAGTTTTCAAAATATCCCAAACATCCCAAATTCGATACCTGAGGCATATTTTGGACCCAAATTCTGGCTCTCTGCACCTATTCGCAGTTTGAAATTAAAACTTTTTATACAAAAAATCTGCCAATTACTGAAAGCGGCGGTGGGTCACATTTTGCCCAAACCCCCCTGCAGTTTTCAAAATATCCCAAACATCCCAAATTCGATACCTGAGCCATATTTTGAACCCAAATTCTGGCTCTCTGCACCTATTCGCAGTTGGAAATTCCGACTTTCTATACCAAATATATGCCAATTACTGAAAGCAGCGGTGGGTCACATTATGCCCAAGCCCCAATGCAGTTTTCAAAATATCCCAAACATCCCAATTTCGATACCTGAGCCATATTTTGGACCCAAATTATGGGTCTCTGCACCTATTCGCTGTTTAAAATTCCGAATTTCTATACCAAAAATATGCCAATTACTGAAAGCGGCGGTGGGTCACATTTTGCCCAAACCCCCCTGGCAGTTTTCAAAATATACCAAATATCCCAAACTCGATACCTGAGCCATATTTTGGATCAAAATTCTGGCTCTCTGCACCTATTCGCAGTTTGAAATTTCGACTTTTTATACAAAAAATCTGCCAATTACTAAAAGCGGCGGTGTGTCACATTTTGCCCAAACCCCCCTGCAGTTTTTAAAATATCCCAAACATCCCAAATTCAATACCTGAGCCATATTTTGCACCCAAAACCTGGCTCTCGGCTCGGCTCTCGGACCCAAATTCTGGCTCTCTGCTCCTATTCGCAGTTTGAAATTCCGACTTTCTATACCAAAAAATATGCCAATTACTGAGAGCGGCGGTGGGTCACATTTTGCCCAAACCCCCCTGCAGTTTTCAAAATATCCCAAACATCCAAAATTCGATACCTGAGCCATATTTGGGACCCAAATCATGGCTCTCTGCACCTATTCGCAGTTTGAAATTCCGACTTTCTATTCCAAAAATGTGCCAATTACTGAAAGCGGTGGTGGGTCACATTTTGCCCAAACCCCCTGCAATTTTCAAAATATCCCAAACATCCCATATTCGATACCTGAGCCATATTTTGGACCCAAATTCTGGCTCTCTGGACCTATTCGCCGTTTGAAATTCCGACTTTTTATACCAAACATATGCCAATTACTGAAAGCGGCGGTAAGTCACATTTGGGCAGCCATATTTTGGACTTAAATTCTGACTCTCTGCACTTATTCGCCGTTTGAAATTCCTACGTTTTATACCAAAAATCTGCCAATTACTGAAAGCGGCAGTGGGTCACATTTTGCCCAAACCCCCCTGCAGTTTTCAAAATATCCCAAACATCCCAAATTCGATACCTGAGCCATATTTTGGACCCAAATTCTGGCTCTCTGCACCTTTTTGCAGCTGAAATTCCGACTTTTTATACAAAAAATCTGCCAATTACTAAAAGCGGCGGTGTGTCACATTTTGCCCAAACCCCCCTTGCAGTTTTCAAAATATCCCAAACATCCTAAATTCGATACCAGAGCCATATTTTGCACCCAAAACATGGCTCTCGGCTCGGCTCTCGGACCCAAATTCTGGCTCTCTGCGCCTATTTGCAGTTTAAAATTCCGACTTTTTATATAAAAAATTCGCCAATTACTGAAAGCGTCTGTGGGTCACATTTTGCCCAAACCCCCCTGCAGTTTCCAAATATCCCAAACATCCCCAATTCCATACCTGAGCCATATTTTGGACCCCAATTCTGGCTCTCTGCACCTATTCGCAGTTTGAAATTCCGACTTTTTATACCAAAAATATGCCAATTACTGAAAGCGGCGATGGGTCACATTTTGCCCAAACCCCCCTTGCAGTTTTCAAAATATCCCAAACATCCCAAATTCGATACCTGACCCATATTTTGGACCCAAATTCTGGCTCTCTGCACCTATTCGCAGTTTGAAATTCCGACTTTTTATACCAAAAATCTGCCAATTACTGAAAGCGGCGGTGGGTCACATTTTGCCCAAACCCCCCTGCAGTTTTCAAAATATCCCAAACATCTTAAATTCGATACCTGAGCCATATTTTGGACCAAAATTCTGGCTCTCTGCACCTATTCGCATTTTGAAATTCCGACTTTTTATACCAAAAATCTGCAAATTACTGAAAGCTGCGGTGGGGCACATTTTGCCCAAACCCCCCCTGCAGATTTCAAAATATCCCAAACATCCCAAATTCGATAACAGAGCTATATTTTGTACCGAAATTCTGGCTCTCTGCACCTATTCGCAGTTTGAAATTCCAACTTTCTATACCAAAAATATGCCAATTACTGAAAGCGGCGGTGGGTCACATTTTGCCCAAACCCCCCTGCAGTTTTTAAAATATCCCAAACATCCCAAATTCGATACCTGAGCCATATTTTGGACCCAAATTCTGACTCTCTGCACTCATTCTCAGTTTGAAATTCAGACTTTTTATACAAAAAATATGCCAATTACTGAAAGCGGCGGTGGGTCACATTTTGCCCAAATCCCACTGCAGTTTTCAAAATATCCCAAACATCCCAAATTCGATACCTGAGCCATATTTTGGACCCAAATTCTGGATCTCTGCACCTATTCGCAGTTTGAAATTCCGAATTTTATACAAAAAATCTGCCAATTACTGAAAGCGGCGGTATGTCACATTTTGCCCAAACCCCCCTACAGTTTTAAAAATATCCCAAACATCCCAAATTCGATACCTGAGCCATATTTTGCACCCAATACCTGGCTCTCGGCTCGGCTCTCGGACCCAAATTCTGGCTCTCTGCGCCTATTTGCAGTTTAAAATTTCGACTTTTTATATAAAAAATTCGCCAATTACTGAAAGCGGCTGTGGGTCACATTTTGCCTAAACCCCCCTGCAGTTTCCAAATATCCCAAACATCCCAAATTCCATACCTGAGCCATATTTTGGACCCAAATTCTGGCTCTCTGCACCTATTCGCAGTTTGAAATTCCGAATTTTTATACCAAAAATATGCCAATTACTGAAAGCGGCGATGGGTCACATTTTGCCCAAACCCCCCTTGCAGTTTTCAAAATATCCCAAACATCCCAAATTCGATACCTGACCCATATTTTGGACCCAAATTCTGGCTCTCTGTACCTATTCGCAGTTTGAAATTCCGATTTTTTATACCAAAAATCTGCCAATTACTGAAAGCGGCGGTGGGTTACATTTTGCCCAAACCCCCCTGCAGTTTTCAAAATATCCCAAACATCCTAAATTCGATACCTGAGCAATATTTTGGTTCCAAATTCTGGCTCTCTGCACCTATTCGCAGTTTGAAATTCCGACTTTTTAAACCAAAAATATGCCAATTACTGAAAGCGACGGTGGGTCACATTTTGCCCAAACCCCTCTTGCACTTTTCAAAATATCCCAAACATCCCAAATTCGATACCTGAGCCATATTTTGGACCCAAATTCTGGCTCTCTGCACCTACTCGCAGTTTAAAATTCCGAATTTTCATACCAAAAATCTGCCAATTACTGAAAGCGGCGGTGGGTTACATTTTGCCCAAACCCCCCTGCAGTTTTCAAAATATCCCAAACATCCCAAATTCGATAACTGAGCCATATTTTGGTTCCAAATTCTGGCTCTCTGCACCAAATCGCAGTTTTAAATTCCGAATTTTTATACCAAAAATATTCCAATTACTGAAAGCGGCGGTGGGTCACATTTTGCCCAAACCCCTGTTGCAGTTTTCAAAATATCCCAAAGATCCCAAATTCGATACCTCAGCCATATTTTGGACCCAAATTCTGGTTCTCTGCACCAATTCGCAGTTTGAAATTCCGAAATTTTATACCAAAAATATGCCCATTACTGAAAGTGGCGGTGGGTCACATTTTGCCCAAACCCCCTGAAGTTTTCAAAATATCCCAAACATCCCAAATTCGATACCTGAGCCATATTTTGTTCCCAAATTCTGGCTCTCTGCACCTATTCGCAGTTTGAAAATCCGACTTTTTATATAAAAACTATGCCAATTACTGACAGCGGCGGTGGGTTACATTTTCCCCAAACCCCCCTGCAGTTTTCAAAATATCCCAAACATTCCAAATTCGATACCTGAGCCATATTTTGGACCCAAATTCTGGCTCTCTTCACCTATTCGCAATTTGAAGTTCCGATTTTTTATACAAAAAATATGCCAATTACTGTAAGCGGCGGTGGGTCACATTTTGCCCAAACCCCCCTGCAGTTTTCAAAATATCCAAAACATCCCAAATTCGATACCTGAGCCATATTTTTTACCCAAATTCTGTCTCTCTGCACCTATTCGCAGTTTGAAAATCCGACTTTTTATATAAAAACTATGCCAATTACTGAAAGCGGCGGTGGGTCACATTTTGCCCAAACACCCCTGCAGTTTTCAAAATATCCCAAACATCGAAAATTCGATACCTGAGCCATATTTTGGTTCCAAATTCTGACTCTGCACCAATTCGCAGTTTGAAATTCCGACTTTTTATACCAAAAATATGCTAATTACTGAAAGCGGCGGTGGGTCACATTTTACCCAAACCCCCCTGCAGTTTTCAAAATATCCCAAACATCTTAAATTCGATACCTGAGCCATATTTTGGACCAACATTCTGGCTCTCTGCACCTATTCGCGGTTTGAAAATCCGACTTTTTATATAAAAACTATGCCAATTACTGAAAGCGGCGGTGGGTCACATTTTGCCCAAACCCCCCTGCAGTTTTCAAAATATCCCAAACATCCCAAATTCGATACCTGAGCCATATTTTGGTTCCAAATTCTGACTCTGCACCAATTCGCAGTTTGAAATTCCGACTTTTTATACCAAAAATATGCTAATTACTGAAAGCGGCGGTGGTTCACATTTTGCCCAAACCCCTCTGCAGTTTTCAAAATATCCAAAACATCCCAAATTCGATACCTGAGCCATATTTTGGACCAAATTCTGCCTCTATGCACCTATTCGCATTTTGAAATTTCCACTTTTTATACCAAAAATCTGCAAATTACTAAAAGCGGCAGTGGGTCACATTTTGCCCAAACCCCCCCTGCAGTTTTCAAAATATCCGAAACATCCCAAATTCGATACCTGAGCTATATTTTGTACCGAAATTCTGGCTCTCTGCACCTATTCGCAGTTTGAAATTCCGACTTTCTATACCAAAAATATGCCAATTACTGAAAGCGGCTGTAGGTCACATTTTGCCCAAACCCCCCTGCAGTTTTCAAAATATATCAAACATCCCAAATTCGATACCTGAGCCATATTTTGGACCCAAATTCTGGCTCTCTGCACCTATTCGCAGTTTGAAATTCCGACTTTTTATACATAAAATCTTCCAATTACAGAAAACGGAGGTGGGTCACGTTTTACCCAAACCCCCACTGCAGTTTTCAAAATACCCCAAAATCGATACCTGAGCTATATTTGGGACCCAAATTCTGGCTCTCTGCATCTATTCGCAGTTTGAAATTCTGACTTTTTATACCAAAAATATGCCAATTACTGAAAGCGGCGGTGGGTAACATTTTGCCCAAACCCCCATGCAGTTTTCAAAGTATCCCAAACATCCCAAATTCGATACCTGAGCCATATTTTGGACCCAAATTCTGACTCTCTGCACCTATTCGCAGTTTGAAATTCGGAATTTTTATACAAAAAATATGCCAATTACTGAAAGCGGCGGTGGGTCACATTTTGCCCAAACCCCCACGCAGTTTTCAAAATATCCAAAACATCCCAAATTCGATACCTGAGCCATATTTTTGACCCAAATTCTGGCTCTCTGCACCTATTCGCAGTTTGAAATTCCGACTTTTTATACCAAAAATATGCCAATTACTGAAAGTGGCGGTGGGTCACATTTTGCCCAAACCCCCCTGCAGTTTTCAAAATATCCCAAACATCTTAAATTCGATACCTGAGCCATATTTTGGACCAACATTCTGGCTCTCTGCACCTATTCGCAGTTTGAAATTCCGACTTTTTATACAAAAAATCTGCCAATTACTGAAAACTGCGGTGGTTCACATTTTGCCCAAACCCCTCTGCAGTTTTCAAAATATCCCAAACATCCCAAATTCGATACCTGAGCCATATTTTGGACCAAATTCTGCCTCTATGCACCTATTCGCATTTTGAAATTTCCACTTTTTATACCAAAAATCTGCAAATTACTGAAAGCGGCGGTGGGTCACATTTTGCCCAAACCCCCCTGCAATTTTCAAAATATCCCAAACATCCCAAATTCGATACCTGAGCCATATTTTGGACCCAAATTCTGGGTCTCTGCACCTATTCGCAGTTTGAAATTCCTACTTTTTATACCAAACATATGCCAATTACTGAAAGCGGCGGTGGGTCACATTTTGCCCAAACCCCCCTACAGTTTTCAAAATATGTCAAACATCCCAAATTCGATACCTGAGCCATATTTTGGACCCAAATTCTGGCTCTCTGCACCTATTCGCAGTTTGAAATTCCGAATTTTTATACCAAAAATCTGCCAATTACTGAAAGCACCGGTGGGTCACATTTTGCCCAAACCCCCCTGCAGTTTTCAAAATATCCCAAACATCCCAAATTCGATACCTGAGCCATATTTTGGACCCAAATTCTAGCTCTGTGCACCTATTCGCAGTTTGAAGTTCCGACTTTTTATACCAAAAATATGCCAATTACTGAAAGCGGCGATGGGTCACATTTTGCCCAAACCCCCCTTGCAGTTTTGAAAATATCCAAAACATCCCAAATTCGATACCTGACCCATATTTTGGACCCAAATTCTGGCTCTCTGCACCTATTCGCAGTTTGAAATTCCAACTTTTTATACCTAAAATATGCCAATTACTGATACCAGCGGTGTGTCACATTCTGCCCAAACCCTCCTGCAGTTTTTAAAATATCCCAAACATCCCAAATTCGATACCTGAGCCATATTTTGGACCCAAATTCTGGCTCTTTGCACCTACTCGCAGTTTAAAATTCCGATTTTTTATACCAAAATCTGCCAATTACTGAAAGCGGCGGTGGGTTACATTTTGCCCAAACCCCCCTGCAGTTTTCAAAATATCCCGAACATCCTAAATTCGATACCTGAGCCATATTTTGCACCCAAATTCTGGCTCTCTGAACCTATTCGCAGTTTGAAATTCCGACTTTTTATACCAAACATATGCCAATTACTGAAAGCGGCGGTGGGTCACATTTTGCCCAAACCCCCCTGCAGTTTTCAAAATATCCCAAACATCCCAAATTCCATACCTGAGCCACATTTTGGACCCAAATTCTGGCTCTCTGCACCTATTCGCAGTTTGAAATTAAGACTTTTTATACCAAACATATTCCAATTACTGAAAGCGGCGGTGGGTCACATTTTGCCCAAACCCCCCTGCAGTTTTCAAAATATCAAAAACATCCCAAATTCGATACCTGAGCCATATTTTGGACCCAAATTCTGGCTCTCTGCACCTATTCGCAGTTTGAAATTTCGATTTTTTCTACCAAAAGTATGCCAGTTACTGAAACCAGAGGGGGGTCATATTTTGCCCAAACCCCCCCTGCAGTTTTCAAAATATCCCAAACATCCCAAATTCGATACGTGAGCCATATTTTGGTCCCAATTTCTGGCTGTCTGCACCTATGCGCCGTTTGAAATTCCGAATTTTTATACCAAAAATCTGCCAATTACTGAAAGCGGCGGTGGGTCATATTTTGCCCTAACCCCCCTGCAGTTTTCAAAATATCCCAAACATCTTAAATTCGATACCTGAGCCATATTTTGGACCAAAATTCTGGCTCTCTGCACCTATTCGCAGTTTGAAATTCCGACTTTTTATACATAAAATCTGCCAATTACAGAAAACGGAGGTGGGTCACGTTTTACCCAAACCCCCCCCGCAGTTTTCAAAATACCTCAAATTCGATACCTGAGCCATATTTGTGACCCAAATTCTGGCTCTCTGCACCTATTCGCAGTTTGAAATTCCGAATTTTATTCCAAAAATATGCCAATTACTGAAAGCAGCGGTGGGTAACATTTTGCCCAAACCCCCATGCAGTTTTCAAAATATCCCAAACATCCCAAATTCGATACCTGAGCCATATTTTGGACCCAAATTCTGACTCTCTGCACCTACTCGCAGTTTAAAATTCCGACTTTTTATACCAAAAATCTGCCAATTACTGAAAGCGGCGGTGGGTTACATTTTCCCCAAACCCCCCTGCAGTTTTCAAAATATCCCAAACATCCCAAATTCGATACCTGAGCCATATTTTGGACCCAAATTCTGGCTCTCTTCACCTATTCGCAGTTTGAAGTTCCGAATTTTTATACAAAAAATATGACAATTACTGTAAGCGGCGGTGGGTCACATTTTGCCCAAACCCCCATGCAGTTTTCAAAATATCCCAAATATCCTAAATTCGATACCTGAGCCATATTTTTTACCAAAATTCTGGCTCTCTGCACCTATTCGCAGTTTGAAAATCCGACTTTTTATATAAAAACTATGCAAATTACTTAAAGCGGCGGTGGGTCACATTTTGCCCAAACCCCCCTGCAGTTTTCAAAATATCCTGAACATCCCAAATTCGATACCTGAGCCATATTTTGGTTCCAAATTCTGACTCTCTGCACCAATTCGCAGTTTGAAATTCCGACTTTTTATACAAAAAATCTGCCAATTACTGAAAACTGCGGTGGTTCACATTTTGCCCAAACCCCTCTGCAGTTTTCAAAATATCCAAAACATCCCAAATTCGATACCTGAGCCATATTTTGGACCAAATTCTGCCTCTATGCACCTATTCGCATTTTGAAATTTCCACTTTTTATACCAAAAATCTGCAAATTACTAAAAGCGGCAGTGGGTCACATTTTGCCCAAACCCCCCCTGCAGTTTTCAAAATATCCGAAACATCCCAAATTCGATACCTGAGCTATATTTTGTACCGAAATTCTGGCTCTCTGCACCTATTCGCAGTTTGAAATTCCGACTTTCTATACCAAAAATATGCCAATTACTGAAAGCGGCTGTAGGTCACATTTTGCTCAAACCCCCCTGCAGTTTTCAAAATATCCCAAACATCCCAAATTCGATACCTGAGCCATATTTTGGACCCAAATTCTGGCTCTCTGCACCTATTCGCAGTTTGAAATTCCTACTTTTTATACCAAACATATGCCAATTACTGAAAGCGGCGGTGGGTCACATTTTGCCCAAACCCCCCTGCAGTTTTCAAAATATATCAAACATCCCAAATTCGATACCTGAGCCATATTTTGGATCCAAATTCTGGCTCTCTGCACCTATTCGCAGTTTGAAATTCCGACTTTTTATACCAAAAATCTGCCAATTACTGAAAGCAGTGGTGGGTCACATTTTGCCCAAACCCCCCTGCAGTTTTCAAAATATCCCAAACAGCCCAAATTCGATACCTGAGCCATATTTCGGACCCAAATTCTAGCTCTCTGCACCTATTCGCAGTTTGAAGTTCCGACTTTTTATACCAAAAATATGCCAATTACTGAAAGCGGCGATGGGTCACATTTTGCCCAAACCCCCCTTGCAGTTTTCAAAATATCCCAAACATCCCAAATTCGATACCTGAGCCATATTTTGGACCCAAATTCTGGCTCTTTGCACCTATTCGCAGCTTGAAATTCCGACTTTTTATACATCAAATCTGCCAATTACAGAAAACGGAGGTGGGTCACATTTAACCCAAACCCCCCTGCAGTTTTCAAAATATCCCAAACATCCCAAATTCGATACCTGAGCCATATTTTGGACCCAAATTCTGGCTCTCTGCACCTACTCGCAGTTTAAAATTCCGAATTTTCATACCAAAAATCTGCCAATTACTGAAAGCGGCGGTGGGTTACATTTTGCCCAAACCCCCCTGCAGTTTTCAAAATATCCCAAACATCCCAAATTCGATAACTGAGCCATATTTTGGTTCCAAATTCTGGCTCTCTGCACCTAATCGCAGTTTTAAATTCCGAATTTTTATACCAAAAATATGCCAATTACTGAAAGCGGCGGTGGGTCACATTTTGCCCAAACCCCTGTTGTAGTTTTCAAAATATCCCAAAGATCCCAAATTCGATACCTCAGCCATATTTTGGACCCAAATTCTGGTTCTCTGCACCAATTCGCAGTTTGAAATTCCGAAATTTTATACCAAAAATCTGCCAATTACTGAAAGCGGCGGTGGGTTACATTTTGCCCAAACCCCCCTGCAGTTTTCAAAATATCCCAAACATCCCAAATTCGATAACTGAGCCATATTTCGGTTCCAAATTCTGGCTCTCTGCACCTAATCGCAGTTTTAAATTCCGAATTTTTATACCAAAAATATGCCAATTACTGAAAGCGGCGGTGGGTCACATTTTGCCCAAACCCCTGTTGCAGTTTTCAAAATATCCCAAACATCCCAAATTCGATACCTGAGCCATATTTTGTTCCCAAATTCTGGCTCTCTGCACCTATTCGCAGTTTGAAAATCCGACTTTTTATATAAAAACTATGCCAATTACTGACAGCGGCGGTGGGTTACATTTTCCCCAAACCCCCCTGCAGTTTTCAAAATATCCCAAACATCCCAAATTCGATACCTGAGCCATATTTTGGATTCAAATTCTGGCTCTCTTCACCTATTCGCAGTTTGAAGTTCCGAATTTTTATACAAAAAATATGCCAATTACTGTAAGCGGCGGTGGGTCACATTTTGCCCAAACCCCCATGCAGTTTTCAAAATATCCAAAACATCCCAAATTCGATACCTGAGCCATATTTTTTACCCAAATTCTGGCTCTCTGCACCTATTCGCAGTTTGAAAATCCGACTTTTTATATAAAAACTATGCCAATTACTGAAAGCGGCGGTGGGTCACATTTTGCCCAAACCCCCCTGCAGTTTTCAAAATATCCCAAACATCCCAAATTCGATACCTGAGCCATATTTTGGTTCCAAATTCTGACTCTGCACCAATTCGCAGTTTGAAATTCCGACTTTTTATACCAAAAATATGCTAATTACTGAAAGCGGCGGTGGGTCACATTTTGCCCAAACCCCCCTGCAGTTTTCAAAATATCCCAAACATCTTAAATTCGATACCTGAGCCATATTTTGGACCAACATTCTGGCTCTCTGCACCTATTCGCAGTTTGAAATTCCGAATTTTTATACAAAAAATCTGCCAATTACTGAAAACTGCGGTGGTTCACATTTTGCCCAAACCCCTCTGCAGTTTTCAAAATATCCAAAACATCCCAAATTCGATACCTGAGCCATATTTTGGACCAAATTCTGCCTCTATGCACCTATTCGCATTTTGAAATTTCCACTTTTTATACCAAAAATCTGCAAATTACTAAAAGCGGCAGTGGGTCACATTTTGCCAAAACCCCCCCTGCAGTTTTCAAAATATCCGAAACATCCCAAATTCGATACCTGAGCTGTATTTTGTACCGAAATTCTGGCTCTCTGCACCTATTCGCAGTTTGAAATTCCGACTTTCTATACCAAAAATATGCCAATTACTGAAAGCGGCTGTAGGTCACATTTTGCCCAAACCCCCCTGCAGTTTTCAAAATATCCCAAACATCCCAAATTCGATACCTGAGCCATATTTTGGACCCAAATTCTGGCTCTCTGCACCTATTCGCAGTTTGAAATTCCTACTTTTTATACCAAACATATGCCAATTACTGAAAGCGGCGGTGGGTCACATTTTGCCCAAACCCCCCTGCAGTTTTAAAAATATATCAAACATCCCAAATTCGATACCTGAGCCATATTTTGGACCCAAATTCTGGCTCTCTGCACCTATTCGCAGTTTGAAATTCCGAATTTTTATACCAAAAATCTGCCAATTACTGAAAGCACCGGTGGGTCACATTTTGCCCAAACCCCCTTGCAGTTTTCAAAATATCCCAAACATCCCAAATTCGATACCTGAGCCATATTTTGGACCCAAATTCTAGCTCTGTGCACCTATTCGCAGTTTGAAGTTCCGACTTTTAAATACCAAAAATATGCCAATTACTGAAAGCGGCGATGGGTCACATTTTGCCCAAACCCCCCTTGCAGTTTTCAAAATATCCCAAACATCCCAAATTCGATACCTGACCCATATTTGGACCCAAATTCTGGCTCTCTGCACCTATTCGCAGTTTGAAACTCCAACTTTTTATACCTAAAATATGCCAATTACTGATACCAGCGGTGTGTCACATTTTGCCCAAACCCTCCTGCAGTTTTTAAAATATCCCAAACATAACAAATTCGATACCTGAGCCATATTTTGGACCCAATTTCTGGCTCTTTGCACCTACTCGCAGTTTAAAATTCCGATTTTTTATACCGAAATCTGCCAATTACTGAAAGCGGCGGTGGGTTACATTTTGCCCAAACCCCCCTGCAGTTTTCAAAATATCCCGAACATCCTAAATTCGATACCTGAGCCATATTTTGGACCCAAATTCTGGCTCTCTGCACCTATTCGCTGTTTGAAAATCCGACTTTCAATACCAAAAATTAGCCAATTACTGAAAACGGCGGTGGGTCACATTTTGCCCAAACCTCCCTGCAGTTTTCAAGATATCCCAAACATCTTAAATTCGATACCTGAGCCATATTTTGGACCAACATTCTGGCTCTCTGCACCTATTCGCAGTTTGAAATTCCGACTTTTTATACCAAACATATGCCAATTACTGAAAGCGGCGGTGTGTCACATTTTGCCCAAACCCCCCTGCAGTTTTCAAAATATCCCAAACATCCCAAATTCCATACCTGAGCCACATTTTGGACCCAAATTCTGGCTCTCTGCACCTATTCGCATTTTGAAATTAAGACTTTTTATACCAAACATATTCCAATTACTGAAAGCGGCGGAGGGTCACATTTTGCCCAAACCCCCCTGCAGTTTTCAAAATATCCCAAACATCCCAAATTCGATACCTGAGCCATATTTTGGACCCAAATTCTGACTCTCTGCACCCATTCTCAGTTTGAAATTCCGACTTTTTATACCAAAAATATGCCAATTACTGAAAGCGGCGGTGGGTCACATTTTGCCCAAACCCCCCTGCAGCTTTCAAAATATCCCAAACATCCCAAATTTGATACCTGAGCCATATTTTGGACCCAAATTCTGGCTCTCTGCACCTATTCGCAGCTTGAAATTCCGACTTTTTATACATCAAATCTGCCAATTACAGAAAACGGAGGTGGGTCACGATTTACCCAAACCCCCCCGGCAGTTTTCAAAATATTCCAAATTCGATTCCTGAGCCATATTTGGGACCCAAATTCTGGCTCTCTGCACCTATTCGCAGTTTGAAATTCCGACTTTTTATACCCAAAATCTGCCAATTACTGAAAGCACTCGTGGGTCACATTTTGCCGAAACCCTCCTGCAGTTTTCAAAATATCCCAAACATCCCAAATTCGATACCTGACCCATATTTTGACCCAAATTCTAGCTCTTTGCACCTATTCGCAGTTTGAAATTCTGACTTTTTATACCCAAAATCTGCCAATTACTGAAAGCACTCGTGGGTCACATTTTGCCGAAACCCTCCTGCAGTTTTCAAAATATCCCAAACATCCCAAATTCGATACCTGACCCATATTTTGACCCAAATTCTGGCTCTCTGCACCTATTCGCAGTTTGAAATTCTGACTTTTTATACCCAAAATCTGCCAATTACTGAAAGCACTCGTGGGTCACATTTTGCCCAAACCCTTCTGCAGTTTTCAAAACATCCGAAACATCCCAAATTCGATACGTGAGCCATATTTTGGATCTAAATTCTGGCTCTCTGCACCTATTCGCTGTTTGAAAATCCGACTTTCAATACCAAAAATTAGCCAATTACTGAAAACGGCGGTGGGTCACATTTTGCCCAAACCCCCCTGCAGTTTTCAAAATATCCCAAACATCTTAAATTCGATACCTGAGCCATATTTTGGACCAACATTCTGGCTCTCTGCACCTATTCGCAGTTTGAAATTCCGACTTTTTATACAAAAAATCTGCCAATTACTGAAAACTGCGGTGGTTCACATTTTGCCCAAACCCCCCTGCAGCTTTCAAAATATCCCAAACATCCCAAATTTGATACCTGAGCCATATTTTGGACCAAAATTCTGGCTCTCTGCACCTATTCGCAGCTTGAAATTCCGACTTTTTATACATCAAATCTGCCAATTACAGAAAACGGAGGTGGGTCACATTTAACCCAAACCCCCCTGCAGTTTTCAAAATATCCCAAACATCCCAAATTCGATACCTGAGCCATATTTTGGACCCAAATTCTGGCTCTCTGCACCTACTCGCAGTTTAAAATTCCGAATTTTCATACCAAAAATCTGCCAATTACTGAAAGCGGCGGTGGGTTACATTTTGCCCAAACCCCCCTGCAGTTTTCAAAATATCCCAAACATCCCAAATTCGATAACTGAGCCATATTTTGGTTCCAAATTCTGGCTCTCTGCACCAAATCGCAGTTTTAAATTCCGAATTTTTATACCAAAAATATTCCAATTACTGAAAGCGGCGGTGGGTCACATTTTGCCCAAACCCCTGTTGCAGTTTTCAAAATATCCCAAAGATCCCAAATTCGATACCTCAGCCATATTTTGGACCCAAATTCTGGTTCTCTGCACCAATTCGCAGTTTGAAATTCCGAAATTTTATACCAAAAATATGCCCATTACTGAAAGTGGCGGTGGGTCACATTTTGCCCAAACCCCCTGAAGTTTTCAAAATATCCCAAACATCCCAAATTCGATACCTGAGCCATATTTTGTTCCCAAATTCTGGCTCTCTGCACCTATTCGCAGTTTGAAAATCCGACTTTTTATATAAAAACTATGCCAATTACTGACAGCGGCGGTGGGTTACATTTTCCCCAAACCCCCCTGCAGTTTTCAAAATATCCCAAACATTCCAAATTCGATACCTGAGCCATATTTTGGACCCAAATTCTGGCTCTCTTCACCTATTCGCAATTTGAAGTTCCGATTTTTTATACAAAAAATATGCCAATTACTGTAAGCGGCGGTGGGTCACATTTTGCCCAAACCCCCATGCAGTTTTCAAAATATCCAAAACATCCCAAATTCGATACCTGAGCCATATTTTTTACCCAAATTCTGTCTCTCTGCACCTATTCGCAGTTTGAAAATCCGACTTTTTATATAAAAACTATGCCAATTACTGAAAGCGGCGGTGGGTCACATTTTGCCCAAACACCCCTGCAGTTTTCAAAATATCCCAAACATCGAAAATTCGATACCTGAGCCATATTTTGGTTCCAAATTCTGACTCTGCACCAATTCGCAGTTTGAAATTCCGACTTTTTATACCAAAAATATGCTAATTACTGAAAGCGGCGGTGGGTCACATTTTGCCCAAACCCCCCTGCAGTTTTCAAAATATCCCAAACATCTTAAATTCGATACCTGAGCCATATTTTGGACCAACATTCTGGCTCTCTGCACCTATTCGCGGTTTGAAAATCCGACTTTTTATACCAAAAATATGCTAATTACTGAAAGCGGCGGTGGTTCACATTTTGCCCAAACCCCTCTGCAGTTTTCAAAATATCCAAAACATCCCAAATTCGATACCTGAGCCATATTTTGGACCAAATTCTGCCTCTATGCACCTATTCGCATTTTGAAATTTCCACTTTTTATACCAAAAATCTGCAAATTACTAAAAGCGGCAGTGGGTCACATTTTGCCCAAACCCCCCCTGCAGTTTTCAAAATATCCGAAACATCCCAAATTCGATACCTGAGCTATATTTTGTACCGAAATTCTGGCTCTCTGCACCTATTCGCAGTTTGAAATTCCGACTTTCTATACCAAAAATATGCCAATTACTGAAAGCGGCTGTAGGTCACATTTTGCCCAAACCCCCCTGCAGTTTTCAAAATATCCCAAACATCCCAAATTCGATACCTGAGCCATATTTTGGACCCAAATTCTGGCTCTCTGCACCTATTCGCAGTTTGAAATTCCTACTTTTTATACCAAACATATGCCAATTACTGAAAGCGGCGGTGGGTCACATTTTGCCCAAGCCCCCCTGCAGTTTTCAAAATATATCAAACATCCCAAATTCGATACCTTAGCCATATTTTGGACCCAAGTTCTGGCTCTCTGCACCTATTCGCAGTTTGAAATTTCGAATTTTTTTACCAAAAGTATGCCAGTTACTGAAACCAGAGGGGTGTCATATTTTGCCCAAACCCCCCTGCAGTTTTCAAAATATCCCAAACATCCCAAATTCGATACCTGAGCCATATTTTGGACCCAAATTCTGGCTCTCTGCACCTATTCTCAGTTTGAAATTCCGACTTTTTATACATAAAATCTTCCAATTACAGAAAACGGAGGTGGGTCACGTTTTACCCAAACCCCCACTGCAGTTTTCAAAATACCCCAAAATCGATACCTGAGCTATATTTGGGACCCAAATTCTGGCTCTCTGCATCTATTCGCAGTTTGAAATTCTGACTTTTTATACCAAAAATATGCCAATTACTGAAAGCGGCGGTGGGTAACATTTTGCCCAAACCCCCATGCAGTTTTCAAAGTATCCCAAACATCCCAAATTCGATACCTGAGCCATATTTTGGACCCAAATTCTGACTCTCTGCACCTATTCGCAGTTTGAAATTCGGAATTTTTATACAAAAAATATGCCAATTACTGAAAGCGGCGGTGGGTCACATTTTGCCCAAACCCCCACGCAGTTTTCAAAATATCCAAAACATCCCAAATTCGATACCTGAGCCATATTTTTGACCCAAATTCTGGCTCTCTGCACCTATTCGCAGTTTGAAATTCCGACTTTTTATACCAAAAATATGTCAATTACTGAAAGTGGCGGTGGGTCACATTTTGCCCAAACCCCCCTGCAGTTTTCAAAATATCCCAAACATCTTAAATTCGATACCTGAGCCATATTTTGGACCAACATTCTGGCTCTCTGCACCTATTCGCAGTTTGAAATTCCGACTTTTTATACAAAAAATCTGCCAATTACTGAAAACTGCGGTGGTTCACATTTTGCCCAAACCCCTCTGCAGTTTTCAAAATATCCCAAACATCCCAAATTCGATACCTGAGCCATATTTTGGACCAAATTCTGCCTCTATGCACCTATTCGCATTTTGAAATTTCCACTTTTTATACCAAAAATCTGCAAATTACTGAAAGCGGCGGTGGGTCACATTTTGCCCAAACCCCCCTGCAATTTTCAAAATATCCCAAACATCCCAAATTCGATACCTGAGCCATATTTTGGACCCAAATTCTGGGTCTCTGCACCTATTCGCAGTTTGAAATTCCTACTTTTTATACCAAACATATGCCAATTACTGAAAGCGGCGGTGGGTCACATTTTGCCCAAACCCCCCTGCAGTTTTCAAAATATGTCAAACATCCCAAATTCGATACCTGAGCCATATTTTGGACCCAAATTCTGGCTCTCTGCACCTATTCGCAGTTTGAAATTCCGAATTTTTATACCAAAAATCTGCCAATTACTGAAAGCACCGGTGGGTCACATTTTGCCCAAACCCCCCTGCAGTTTTCAAAATATCCCAAACATCCCAAATTCGATACCTGAGCCATATTTTGGACCCAAATTCTAGCTCTGTGCACCTATTCGCAGTTTGAAGTTCCGACTTTTTATACCAAAAATATGCCAATTACTGAAAGCGGCGATGGGTCACATTTTGCCCAAACCCCCCTTGCAGTTTTGAAAATATCCAAAACATCCCAAATTCGATACCTGACCCATATTTTGGACCCAAATTCTGGCTCTCTGCACCTATTCGCAGTTTGAAATTCCAACTTTTTATACCTAAAATATGCCAATTACTGATACCAGCGGTGTGTCACATTCTGCCCAAACCCTCCTGCAGTTTTTAAAATATCCCAAACATCCCAAATTCGATACCTGAGCCATATTTTGGACCCAAATTCTGGCTCTTTGCACCTACTCGCAGTTTAAAATTCCGATTTTTTATACCAAAATCTGCCAATTACTGAAAGCGGCGGTGGGTTACATTTTGCCCAAACCCCCCTGCAGTTTTCAAAATATCCCGAACATCCTAAATTCGATACCTGAGCCATATTTTGCACCCAAATTCTGGCTCTCTGAACCTATTCGCAGTTTGAAATTCCGACTTTTTATACCAAACATATGCCAATTACTGAAAGCGGCGGTGGGTCACATTTTGCCCAAACCCCCCTGCAGTTTTCAAAATATCCCAAACATCCCAAATTCCATACCTGAGCCACATTTTGGACCCAAATTCTGGCTCTCTGCACCTATTCGCAGTTTGAAATTAAGACTTTTTATACCAAACATATGCCAATTACTGAAAGCGGCGGTGGGTCACATTTTGCCCAAACCCCCCTGCAGTTTTCAAAATATCAAAAACATCCCAAATTCGATACCTGAGCCATATTTTGGACCCAAATTCTGGCTCTCTGCACCTATTCGCAGTTTGAAATTTCGATTTTTTCTACCAAAAGTATGCCAGTTACTGAAACCAGAGGGGGGTCATATTTTGCCCAAACCCCCCCTGCAGTTTTCAAAATATCCCAAACATCCCAAATTCGATACGTGAGCCATATTTTGGTCCCAATTTCTGGCTGTCTGCACCTATGCGCCGTTTGAAATTCCGAATTTTTATACCAAAAATCTGCCAATTACTGAAAGCGGCGGTGGGTCATATTTTGCCCTAACCCCCCTGCAGTTTTCAAAATATCCCAAACATCTTAAATTCGATACCTGAGCCATATTTTGGACCAAAATTCTGGCTCTCTGCACCTATTCGCAGTTTGAAATTCCGACTTTTTATACATAAAATCTGCCAATTACAGAAAACGGAGGTGGGTCACGTTTTACCCAAACCCCCCCCGCAGTTTTCAAAATACCTCAAATTCGATACCTGAGCCATATTTGTGACCCAAATTCTGGCTCTCTGCACCTATTCGCAGTTTGAAATTCCGAATTTTATTCCAAAAATATGCCAATTACTGAAAGCAGCGGTGGGTAACATTTTGCCCAAACCCC
This sequence comes from Procambarus clarkii, assembly GCF_040958095.1. Classification (NCBI taxonomy): domain Eukaryota; kingdom Metazoa; phylum Arthropoda; class Malacostraca; order Decapoda; family Cambaridae; genus Procambarus; species Procambarus clarkii. Next base: position 22,817,161 of record NC_091226.1, on the reverse strand, counting down.
CATGCAGTTTTCAAAATATCCCAAACATCCCAAATTCGATACCTGAGCCATATTTTGGACCCAAATTCTGACTCTCTGCACCTACTCGCAGTTTAAAATTCCGACTTTTTATACCAAAAATCTGCCAATTACTGAAAGCGGCGGTGGGTTACATTTTCCCCAAACCCCCCTGCAGTTTTCAAAATATCCCAAACATCCCAAATTCGATACCTGAGCCATATTTTGGACCCAAATTCTGGCTCTCTTCACCTATTCGCAGTTTGAAGTTCCGAATTTTTATACAAAAAATATGACAATTACTGTAAGCGGCGGTGGGTCACATTTTGCCCAAACCCCCATGCAGTTTTCAAAATATCCCAAATATCCCAAATTCGATACCTGAGCCATATTTTTTACCAAAATTCTGGCTCTCTGCACCTATTCGCAGTTTGAAAATCCGACTTTTTATATAAAAACTATGCAAATTACTTAAAGCGGCAGTGGGTCACATTTTGCCCAAACCCCCCTGCAGTTTTCAAAATATCCTGAACATCCCAAATTCGATACCTGAGCCATATTTTGGTTCCAAATTCTGACTCTCTGCACCAATTCGCAGTTTGAAATTCCGACTTTTTATACCAAAAATATGCTAATTACTGAAAGCGGCGGTGGGTCACATTTTGCCCAAACCCCCCTGCAGTTTTCAAAATATCCCAAACATCTTAAATTCGATACCTGAGCCATATTTTGGACCAACATTCTGGCTCTCTGCACCTATTCGCAGTTTGAAATTCCGACTTTTTATACAAAAAATCTGCCAATTACTGAAAACTGCGGTGGTTCACATTTTGCCCAAACCCCTCTGCAGTTTTCAAAATATCCAAAACATCCCAAATTCGATACCTGAGCCATATTTTGGACCAAATTCTGCCTCTATGCACCTATTCGCATTTTGAAATTTCCACTTTTTATACCAAAAATCTGCAAATTACTAAAAGCGGCAGTGGGTCACATTTTGCCCAAACCCCCCCTGCAGTTTTCAAAATATCCGAAACATCCCAAATTCGATACCTGAGCTATATTTTGTACCGAAATTCTGGCTCTCTGCACCTATTCGCAGTTTGAAATTCCGACTTTCTATACCAAAAATATGCCAATTACTGAAAGCGGCTGTAGGTCACATTTTGCTCAAACCCCCCTGCAGTTTTCAAAATATCCCAAACATCCCAAATTCGATACCTGAGCCATATTTTGGACCCAAATTCTGGCTCTCTGCACCTATTCGCAGTTTGAAATTCCTACTTTTTATACCAAACATATGCCAATTACTGAAAGCGGCGGTGGGTCACATTTTGCCCAAACCCCCCTGCAGTTTTCAAAATATATCAAACATCCCAAATTCGATACCTGAGCCATATTTTGGATCCAAATTCTGGCTCTCTGCACCTATTCGCAGTTTGAAATTCCGACTTTTTATACCAAAAATCTGCCAATTACTGAAAGCAGTGGTGGGTCACATTTTGCCCAAACCCCCCTGCAGTTTTCAAAATATCCCAAACAGCCCAAATTCGATACCTGAGCCATATTTCGGACCCAAATTCTAGCTCTCTGCACCTATTCGCAGTTTGAAGTTCCGACTTTTTATACCAAAAATATGCCAATTACTGAAAGCGGCGATGGGTCACATTTTGCCCAAACCCCCCTTGCAGTTTTCAAAATATCCCAAACATCCCAAATTCGATACCTGAGCCATATTTTGGACCCAAATTCTGGCTCTTTGCACCTATTCGCAGCTTGAAATTCCGACTTTTTATACATCAAATCTGCCAATTACAGAAAACGGAGGTGGGTCACATTTAACCCAAACCCCCCTGCAGTTTTCAAAATATCCCAAACATCCCAAATTCGATACCTGAGCCATATTTTGGACCCAAATTCTGGCTCTCTGCACCTACTCGCAGTTTAAAATTCCGAATTTTCATACCAAAAATCTGCCAATTACTGAAAGCGGCGGTGGGTTACATTTTGCCCAAACCCCCCTGCAGTTTTCAAAATATCCCAAACATCCCAAATTCGATAACTGA